>NC_092251.1:19351790-19431790 GCF_036320965.1 Panulirus ornatus | reverse complement strand
TGGAATTAATCTCCACACCTGTATATGGATCAGCTTAGGACTCCTGGGGTGTGGGTGAGGATCTTGTGGAGTGCCGCGTCCTTCGGTTAGCCGCACTGTGCTTGTGTACCTCCGTACGTTATGTTTCTTGAATGCCCGTAGCAACCAGCCCACGCCATAGCACGTACGATGGTAGATTCAGACTGGATTAATCAATTGCCTTGCCACATCAAGTGCGAGAGGGTTAGAGATGGTCCCAAGGTGTGGTTCTTGGCAAAGACAATGGGCAGGTGAGGACGCGGAGTGAGGGAGGGACAATGACGTGGAGTGAGGCAAGAAGTGAGGGGGGGGGGGAAGCAATAGTAATGATGAGGAGTGAGGCAAGAACCATCTATGAGGAATGAGTCAGTGAGAGGCGAGGATGTCGATGTTTAGAAACAGGAATAAGGAGTAAATGGAGGATCAAGGATGATAAGTGAGACAAGAAGATGAAAAGAGGGGGAGGGGGGAGGGACGAGGTTGAGGAGAAAGAGAGGCAGTAGGGAAAGTGAAAGAAGAAACTCACCTCAAACTGGTGTAGATTCCCTCTAACGCAGGCCTTCAAGATGGATATAAAATTCATGCGTTAGTCAAACTTGCATTGGATACAAGAGGCTGTTGGACACGATGTTGAGTCGTCACATAAAACTGCAAGTATGTAAAAAAAAAATGGAAGCGGAGAGTTGTATTTGAAGCAAGCAAAGGAGGCAATAGCAGATACACTCTCCATCATAATATGTCAAGTTGAAGGTGTACGCGGAGACAGCAACAAGATTACTCAACTATAAGGCATTGTCACTACAAGATTAAGACCAGATAATAGTTACTCCTGGCGCATCAGCTTCTGTGAAAATGCTGAAGACATGACACGTAAAGTGTGTGGCCAGAGGTACAGACCACAGTGTCTCAGGCGTTGAGAGAACTGACCCCTTCAGAGACAAGTCAGAGTAAACCCAGCACTTCGTTCGTCATGTATGGATGCCTGAAATACTGACTTCCAATTTCCTTGCAGCTGGTAGGTTGGTCGATCTCCTTGATGGAGACGCTTCGAGGTCAAGTCAGGAATCAGTTTTGTGGTGTATCATGATCAGTTGCCCACCAAGATCTTTGGCGACCTCTGTAATCCTTTTTCAGCTACTGCTCACACGATGATTGCAGGGTGCGCGAGGACCTGGCCGCTGAGGGTGGCATAACCTTATAGCTAATGATGAGAAGCGGGGCAAGAAGTGTGGAGTGAGGGGAGGGAGTGAGGAGGAAGAGAGAGGCAGGAGGTGGCTGGTTAAGAGGTTAGTGAAGGGAGGGATTGAGGAGTGAGGGGCATGGTGAGACAGACGACTTGGCTCATCATGGAGATTTTTTTATTCCGTGTACGACCGTCACTCCCTCCCGCTCCTGGTGAGGTTTAGGATACTTAAAGCTCCTCTCCTCCCGCTCCTGGTGAGGGTTAAGGTACTCAAAGCTCCTCTCCTCCCGCTCCTGGTGAGGGTTAGGATACTAAAGCTCCTCTCCTCCCGCTCCTAGTGAGGGTGAGGATACTTGAAGCTCCTCTCCTCCCGCTCCTGGTGCGGGTTAGGGTACTAAAGCTCCTCTCCTCCCGCTCCTGGTGATGGTGAGATCACTTGAAGCCCCTCACCTCCCGCTCCTGGTGAGGGTTAGGGCACTAGAGCTCCCCTCCTCCCGCTCCTTGTGGCTCCGATATCACTGTAATCTATGAAGGTCGTGGTACCGTCCCTCACGTACTTGGAAGGACATGGAAATTCCTTCGTACGTAGGAGGAGAAGGACGTCTCCCATTCCCCTAGTGAGGCGAAGGACTCCTTGTTATATGTGGAGTATGACTCTCTCTCTCTCTCTCTCTCTCTCTCTCTCTCTCTCTCTCTCTCTCTCTCTCTCTCTCTCTCTCTCTCTCTATCTCTCGGTAAGGCTAAGCATTGCCATCATCATGATGATGATGGGGGAACTCCTCTTCTATTCTAACAAGCCAAAGGTCTGTCCTGTATCGTAATGATTAGGTAGGATTAGGTACCTCATCTCTGCTGAGACTAAGTAGTCTCTTCATGAGAGTGGCTAGACTTTCTCCTCATCTTATGAGGACACGAACTCCCATTATCATGAGTCTGGTACATCTGTCCCTCTCTGTTTTTTTCCGTCAAGTTGAGGACGCCTCTCGTCATGGCAATGGTAAGATCCTCCCGTCCTCGAGGATCTCATCAGACAGGATCGAGTTCCCTAGGCCACTTCTGCTGAGGTCGAAGGATTCTCCTCACCTTCCTGGTTCCTGAGGTCCACCATCACGTACATCAGGGCTCCTCCCTCAGTGACAAGTCATTACTTTCGTCTTGCCGACGCCACTCGTCTTCCCTTGAGATGTTAAGGTTACATGGTACTAAGTGGGCGGTCCGTCCATAAAGGCAGGTGATGGGGGTATTAGCGACGCTATTACAGCTGCTACTGTCTTTTAAATGCTAGAATGTTACATTCGAGGTAGTTTTATGGACAAATGACTTTAGCCCACATTCTGCAAGTTGTTTTTTTATGTATCAAAACAGTGCCTCAGGTCCATTACCAGACTGTGCATCATGCAGCAGCTGGCGTGTGACATGGGGTACAGACCACTTCTTAGGGAGGGCGAATGTTTCAAAGTTTTATGAGGGATCATGAAAGCACATATTAGGGTCGGCCTCCACCCTCCGTGCGACGTGCGTGCCGCCCCGGATGCCCCCCTGGCCAGCTGTATGATGGGGGCGTCTTGGGGCAGTAGAAGGGAGAAGGTGTAGTAGTCGTGGCAGGCAAGAGGGGAGGAAAAGGACGAAGAGAGAAAGAGGAATGACTGAGAGGAGAGAGGGGAAGACGGCGGTGGTGTGATGTAGGTGGACGAGAGAGAGAGACGTGGGGGGGAACACTGTGCTCTTGTTCCGCAACAGTGATGGTTCAGTGTGGACCAAGACATCCTTGATGGACCTGTCACAGCCATGGCGGGCACCGCCCCGGTGTCGCTTGTGGGGTGGAACTCCACCTTTCGTCTGCCACTCCCACTCATCCACGGCCCGTCATCCAGTTCCGCCACTCAGGCTATTTCTGTCATCAGTGCCGGACATGCATAAGGACCTCCTCATCTCTGGGCTTCACAGACTCATTTCTGTTTGAGGAATCACTGGTTCATCTTTCTTCTCTCCCGACTCATTACCATGTGAGGCTCTGAGCTGTCGAGAGATGCGCAGTGCACAATCACAGTGTATCTTGCGCATCCGTACGTTGAACATAGATGTTGATATGGATTTCATATTGGCATAATCACATGTTAGAGATATTAGGAAATACATAGTCTTAAACTGAAAAGGGAGGCAGACTTGGCCATCTGCAGGCTTCATGGACTTCTGACACCAGCTACAACCTGCTTTCGTAGGTTGGTGACAGCGTTGCGCATCCATACGTTCTGTTAGAGCTAATTGGAAGCTTTATATACAGCGTTGGTGCGGACCCTGTGGGTCGGGAACCATACCAGATCTCCCACTTTACCAAAAGTGAAAACATCTTATTTTAGATAGACTCATAAACGGCGAAAATCGTGGCTTTCCCTGCATCGTTCTCTTCATGATCTGAAACAAATCATGTTATTCCACTTATAGTGAAGGTCACCTGAGGGATGACCCTGACGAGAGGCGACCTGAGCTGTGTGTTGCCAGCTTCCTCTGCTCACATCCACCCTGGCGACTGGGTCCTGTACCTCACCTTCCTTGTCTCCACCCGTGCACGTCCACCACGCCCACTCCATCCATAACTGACCCATCAACTCCCAGGTCGCCTTCATCTTCGTCTAGAGTGAACGGGAATTCATATCTTCCCTTGAATGACATTGTTTGTTTATACTCAACACTTGACGTTCTTTAATTGGTATACCATGATATCAGTCATCTCTCTTTTGTTTCACATGACTTCTCTCTCAAGATTTGATCGTGTTTTTTTTTTTATATTTTGATGTCCTTCCATTATGGTTTTCCCTTGTTGCACTTACTTCAGTGGAGTCTCTATCTGCTCCCCGGCCTGAGGCATTCCTCTCTATTCTCCCAACCACTCTTGCTGCAGCTCCCCGCCACATCTCACCCCATCTCCCCACACTTCCCTGGTCTTCCTAGCATCTTTCATTTCTCGTCCTTATCCTTCCTTAATCTCCTCCATCCCTTATCAGTCTCTCCTCCTTCTTATTTCTCGCTTATCTCTCCCCCACTATACTTAGCCCTTCCTGTACGAGATCTCACACTTCTATCTCGCCCTCATATTCCTCATTCTCCCTGCCTGCTCATCTTTCCCCCTCTCATATTTCCTACACCCTCCTCACTTCTCCCGTCCCTCCCTCTCACTCCCCCGCCCCGTCCCTTATCTCAACTCGACCTAAGGCTCCTCCATCATACTTTAAGAAGCCCACACGATCTGAAGGAGTCCTGAGGTTTCCCTCTCGAGTGCGCAACATAAACACCGGGGCGGGAGTGGCTGGCTGTATAAGGCGCGTGCCTTGTGTGGCGGCGACCGCTCTGCATTTGTTCTGCAGACAACCCTGTCTGTTGGCGCATTAGAAACCTTTTATATGGAGGCTTTCGTTTGGTTATGGGATGATCCCTACCACTTGCCGGAGCATGAAACTGCTTATGGTCTTTGGCTTGGTTAGGACGAAGCCTGGAACACAGAAGATTTTGACTTCATTTGTATGAATAATGATATTCTATATTTCTCTATTAATTCCATTCAACGTCTCAATAAAGATTCGTATTGCCTCTGTAGTGAGATTTATAGAATAATAAGTCACTCAAGTTACCTATAAAGTTCACCTCAAAAGAGTTGAAACTTTCTGTCTGATTTGATTTTGTTAAATGATATTATTGTTCAGAGATACAAGTGGCAGTCATATATGGTAGATGATATTATATATCATAGATATAAGTGCCAGTTATATATGGTGGATGATATTATGGTTCAAAGATACAAGTGGTATTCATATATGATAGTTTAAAGTTACAAGTGTTGGTCATATATGGAAGATAATAAGTATATCTTAAAGATATATGTAGTGGTTGGATATGAGATAATATGACAGCTCAATGATAGAAATGGTAGTCATTTGTGGTAGATGATACCAAACTTCAAAAATACACATGGTAGTTATATATGTTAGATAATGCTATAGCTCAGAGACACAAGTGGTAGACTTTTCAGTAGATAAGGCTATAACCCAGCGATGTAAGTGCTAGTCATATGTATAGTAAATAACACTATAACTCAAAGATACAGTTGGTAGATCACATGTGGTAGATAACACTATAGCTAAAAGTTACAAGTGGTAGTCATATATGATAGATGATATTCGAGATAACGAGGTCAATAGATTGAATATTGGATCATCAAAGGGTCGAGGACCTGTTACATGTGATATTTGGGTCATTTTTGTGGTTTTCTCTTTTGTGAGTACATGAACGATGCATTCACGGGCCTCCCACGGTCGAGTCCCCGTATGTTCGAATCCTGGTCGTGGCAGCCGATCCACAGTTAACCCAGCTCTTCATCCTTCTGTAGAAGCTGTTCGATGAAATGAGTACCAGGCTTAGGCTAGTGTGTACATATCATTTTTCTCTTCTCGCATAAGCGAGTTAGCGCCATTAACTGAGGAAGAAAAACCACATCCGCTCACATCCATTCTCTAGCTATCATATGTAATGCACCGAAACCACAGCTCCCTATCCACATCTAGGCCCCACAGACCTTTCTATGACTTCCCACGGCCGCTTCACATGCCCTGATTCAGTCCAGTGACAGCACGTCCACCCTTGTATTGTATAACACACCGCTTCAATTTACTCTATCCCGTGCACACTTTACACCCTCCTGCATGTTCAGGCCCTGGTCATTAATGTCCTTTTTACTCGATCGTTACACCTCCAATTTTTTCTCCTGCTTCTCCTTGTCCCCTCCACCTCTAACACATACACCCTCTTTGTCAACTTTTCCTCACTCATTCTCTCCATATGTCCAAACCATTTCAACACACCCTCCTCTGCTCTCTCAACCACACTCCTTTTATTACCACACAATCTCTCTTACCCTTTCATTACTTACTCGATCAAACTACCTCACACCACATATTGTCCTCAAACATCTCATTTCCAACAAATCCACCCTCCTCCGTACAACCCTATCTATAGCCCACGCCTTGCAACCATACAACATTGTTGGAACCACTATTCCCTCAAACTTACCATTTTTGCTCTCCAAGATAACGTTCTCGCCTTCCACACATTCTTCATAGCTCCCAGTACCTTCGCCCCCTCCTCCACCCTGTGACTCACTTCCTCTTCCATGGTTCCATCCTCTGCTAAGTCCAGTCCCAGATATCTAAAACACTTCACTTCTTCCAACTTTTCTCCATTCAAACTTACATCCCAATTAACTTGTCCCTCAACTCTACTAAACCTAATAACCTTGCTCTTATTCACATTTACTCTCAGCTTTCTTCTGTCACACACTTTTCCAAACTCAGTTAATGAGATGGCATTGATTAGGGCATTCAGTTGCCCATGCCATGTCAATAGACATACAAAGAAAACCTTAGTGAGGTGTCGCAGGTGATTGTTGTAACTGTTGTAGAAACTTAGATCCATTATGAGTACATTGTAGATGATGGTGTAGATCTTCTCGTAGGCGTTTAGGTAAACCACAACCTCACTCATAGCAAGGTAAATGGCGAGTCTTTTTAGCAGTTGCTGTAGCTGTAGAGGACTACCCTTGATCTGACTGTTCACCGTGGAACAATGAGAATATTGTTAGAGGTTAACGACTCTTATGATATTGGTGGCAGAGACGAGAAAGATGCTATGACCCATGTTTTGGCTGGTGAAGGCCTGGCCAGCTTAACAGTGGCAATAATAGTGGACCTGCCTCAGTGTAGGATATACAGATATACACATGTAATCTTGTAGGGGTACATACTAGTGCGTACCACCTGATTGCTCTGTGGTATTTAGGGTTTTAAGATATCACTTTAAAGATGCGAACCATCTGATTGCTTTGCAGTATTAAGGGTTTTAAGGCATCACTTTAAAGATGCTCACCGCCTGCTTACTTTGAGGTTTTAAGGGTTTTAGGGTATCACTTTAAAGATGCTAACCACCTGATTACTTTGAGGTATTGAGGGTTTTAAAGTATCACTTTAAAGCTGTTCGTCATACGGTAGTTTGACGAACGTGTCTAAGGCGTGTGTTGTTGTTGACAGCGTGATGGAGCATGTACCAGTGGTGACGCGGCCGCTGCAGGACGTCCGGTGCTGTGATGGCGACTCCGTCTCCCTCGAGGCCCTTGTTGACGCCCCGAAGACTTCACTCATCCGCTGGGAGAAGCAAGGGAAGGTAAGGATAACCCTATGTTCTAGAAGTAACCTTCTTCAGGTTGTTCTCCTCGAAGGATCAGTATGCCTTCTAACTTTTGACTCGCTATTCTGTGAGTTTCTGATGTCTTCCACTGTCACAAACTCCCTCCGAAGGACCCCATTGGTCTGTTGCTGTTTGAATTCCTTTATATTTCTATGTATTTGTATAATTTGATTTACAAATGTGTGAGTATAGAGGTGATTACTTTATTCCTCTATTTATTTCTTGGTTGGTTTTGGGGGTTACTTGAGGGGGTCCCATCTCATACCTTAACACAAGATTTACATATCACTTAAGGCAGCACTTTCCACTTCATTTTCAAATGGCCACAACCTCCTGCTGAAGAAGTGTTTACCCACATCCTTCCTGACTCTTCGTGTGCTCATTTTGTGTAGCGACTCCTGGTCTGGCTTAGCATCATCATTTTACTTCCTTGGGAACTGATTAACAATAAGTTGAACTGGGCAGATTTATTCTTGTATAACTGAAGTTCCATTAGTAAGCAAATTACGTTGATAAGGAACAGCAGCGGCTCTTAAAGTGAACCAAAAGGGATTCCATTCGTTACTTTCTTCCAATCTGAATACAGCGCCTCTGATTTTTGTTTTCCGTTTTCTTCCAAGTACATGACTTTCAGTGAATTTAAGGAGGCATCCCATAACACCAGCAAGGTTTTTTTTAACTAACATAACAGTTTCTCCTGCAACACCTTAAGTGTATTTCTAGTTTCTAGTTCCAAATTTCTTCCCACCTTGGAATTCGTACCATTTCTGTCGACTTGGAAATGTTTACTGTTATCTTACTTCATCTCTGATCACTCTAGTTTCTAGATCATCCAACTTAGAATCTTTCTTCCCTGTTCTTCAAGTTTCATGGGTTATGCTGCAACAAATCTTCATGGCTCGTACACACTCTCAGTCTCCTGTTATATTCGAGAGTTCATCTGTGATCAAGGACTTCGAAAACATGCATCATGAAGGACAATAGAAATATAGGCTTCATTCATGCTCAGAGCCTTCGAGGAGGATGAGCACTCCTCGCGTGACTCCTTCTTCTGTTTCCCCTTTTAGAAAGTCAAAATACAAGGAGGGCAGGGTTTCTGGTCCCCCGCTCCGTCCCCCTTTAGTCGCCTTCTACGACACATGAGGAATGCGTGGGAAGTATTCTTTCGCCCCTATCCTCTGGGATAGGTGGCCATTCTTTCGTCTATTTCCTTGTGCTACCTCGCTAACGCGGGAGACAGCGACAAAGCAAAATAAAAGAATGATAAATAATTGATGCTCAGTTTGCATCATGAAGGACAATAGAAATATAGGCTACATTGGTGCTCAATCTTGATGAGAAAGTCTTTAATGAACTCACGGCGGCACAGTGGGAAGGTGTGACGTATAGCATATGGCATCTCATGTGTCACCCCAGTGGGTCTCGGGGCCTCACAGTGGAGACGTCTGATAGTAACCACAGTTCCAGTGTCACAGTTCCAGTGGAAGATCCAAATTCATGTTGACGCGGGAGATGAACCTAACCTCTTGTGGTCAGAGAGGGAGCCATTCTCTCGTGTCGCTCCATGGAAGGGTGAGCGTCTGGGTTTCCAGACTACTCTTAGATACTGGAAGCTGTGAAGAGAGTGTGCTGACAGGCATAGTGTGGAAGACTCACCTCCGCCCATATCGTTTCCAGTGAAGGGTAAGATTAAGTAAGGCTGGCGAGTATTATACCTGGGTACTGGGCGCCATGTCCACAGATCTCAGATAGGACCAGTTGATCTTCGTTGTCAGCGTGTCAGTGAATGCAGTAGGAACAACAATTTACTTTTAAAGTTTGTGATGAAAGTCTGAAAATATGTGCAAATTTCACGAACGATATCAGGGTTATATAAACATAGCATTAGGTTTGTACCACCAGTGTTTAGGGACATTAGACACTTGTCTTTGTACCATATGGCATTTTCAGAGGTTGTTACAACCTTTTCCTCGTTATTAAGAGAATGCAGATCTTCCTTCATGTATCCTCAACGTAGTTTAAGAATCTAACGTCCATAAATCCATGTCCAGTTCTTAACTCACCTGCTCAAAGGCCATGGTAACTTTTGCCATTACTTGATGTTCCTCTTCGTCCTTCAGAAAACTTTTCACATTTCAATCTTCTTCTTGGAAAATACTCGATCCAACTTCACTAAATTTGGCGGTGATGATAAATGGCGGCTCATCTTTTTTTGGAAAATGGCCTCTAGTTACCTCATCCATCATCCAAGATGGCCGCTGCTACTAGACGATAGTCCATCCGTTTTCTGTTCACATTTCTGTCACCTCCTCCGTCACCACTGGACCAATTCGAACCAAACTCGGCCGAGTTGGTCCTTAGGCGTCCCATTCTGTGTCTAGTCAACCGGGTCATCATCTCTGGTGATTACTGTTACTGAAAGGTTATCCTTCCATTGAATTAACACTTTGATCTTGTCTTATGAAACTAGTGGGTCAAACTTAACCCAAACTTGGCAAAATCTTGGATGGTCCTTTTTTAAAAAGAGATGTCCGGTGACCCCCGACCTCTGCCCATGATGGACACTATAACTTGAGATAGATATTTCTTCGATAGACATAACTTACGCGTTTTAAAGCAGAATTGGCTAGAATTTCAACTGTTATTTTTTTAATCAGTTATCTAACTAATACTTGTTCATTTTCTTTTACATTTTCTGTTTTGCTAATATTTGTTGACCATGCAAATGACGCCCATTGCTTAGAGATATTTCACATAAAATCTTTGAAACGATAAAGCTGATTGGACACAAGGCTGGGGCTGACCGTCCCTGGATGGTTCCCTCTCAAGCTGTGCTGAACGACCCTGACCACCGTTCACCATGGCCACCGTTACTAAAAACGGCAGTAAAAACTATAAACGGTAATAAGAACTAAGAACGGTAATAAAAACTAAAACCGGTGATAAAACCTAAAAACAGTAATAAACCTAAAAACGGTAATAGAAACTAAAAGCGATAATAAAAACTATAAACGGTAATAAGAACTAAGAACGGTAATAAAAACTAAAACCGGTGATAAAACCTAAAAACAGTAATAAACCTAAAAACGGTAATAGAAACTAAAAGCGATAATAAAAACTATAAACGGTAATAAAAACTAAAAACGGTAATAAAACTAAAAACGGTAATAAAAACTATAAACGGTAATAAAAACTAAAAACGGTAATAAAACTAAAAACGGTAATAAAAACTATAAACGGTAATAAAAACTATAAACGGTAATAAAAACTAAAAATGGTAATAGAAACTAAAAGCGATAATAAAAACTATAAACGGTAATAAAAACTAAAAACGGTAATAAAAACTAAAAACGGTAATAAAAACTAAAAGCGATAATAAAAACTATAAACGAGAATGAAAACTAAAAACGGTAATAAAAACTAAAAACAGTGATAAAAACTATAAACGGTAATAAAAACTAAAAGCGATAATAAAAACTATAAACGGTAATAAAAACTAAAAACGGTAATAAAAACTAAAAACGGTAATAAAAAATAAAAGCTATAATAAAAACTATAAACGAGAATGAAAACTAAAAACGGTAATAAAAACTAAAAACAGTGATAAAAACTATAAACTGATGAAAACTAAAAACGGTAATAAAAACTATAAACGGTAATAAAAACTAAAAAGCCAAAACTCGTTAATTTCATGGCATTTTGCCTCACATATGAAGAGCAGCTACGTGATCATGAGCTGTGAAATGTACGGTGATGTTTTTGTGTGAGGTTACACAGTGTTATCTTCTCAGTTCTGGTGCTGAGACCGACTCCGGCAGCGTTTTGGAGGAGTTAAGAGAGCCTCAGCGAAAGCAATATTGAGAGAGAGAGAGAGAGAGAGAGAGAGAGAGAGAGAGAGAGAGAGAGAGAGAGAGAGAGAGAGAGATGAGGCCTTCTTGAAGCTGGTGAGGACCTCTGGTCAGTTTCAGTGGGGAGGTAATGCTGTTGAAGATGACATGTTGGTCATGAACACATCTATCACCTGTGTCATGAGCACATCTATCTCCCGTGTCATGAACACATCTATCACTTGTGGCATGAGCACATCTATCACCCGTGTCATGAACACATCTATCACCTGTGTCATGAACACATCTATCACCCGTGTCATGAACACATCTATCACCTGTGTCATGAACACATCTATCACCTGTGTCATGAACACATCTATCACCTGTGTCATGAACACATCTATCACCTGTGTCATGAACACATCTATCACCTGTGGCATGAGCACATCTATCACCTGTGTCATGAACACATCTATCACCTGTGTCATGAACACATCTATCACCTGTGTCATGAACACATCTATCGCCTGTGCCTCTCTGGCTGACTCCAGCCACGGAGGGAGCACCCACCCCGCTGTGAGAGACCAGGTCACACATTTAGAGAAGAGGTAGTTTAATTAATTGGGAGATAGATTGCCAGATGAACGCCTTAGGCTCTTGTGAACCTCCACTTATGGAACAGATGCCGTACGATCGTGTTCTGATCCGGTGTGAATGGTTAGAGTAGACTTTGGTATGGGACTGAGGCCATTTTCGTAATCACAGGTAGTATGAACTGTATCTTCTTTTGTGAGTTACTTACGAACACCGACCATCTCCACGCATCGTGAGCTGTTATTCGTGGGTTGTGGGGGCCACATTCGTCTATACCAAGTGCCACGTCTGTGTTAGAGGAATGTAGACTCCATCATGTACCGCTAACCAGTGTTACGGTGTCTTCTACCTAACGTATCCTTATCTGGTGTTTTTTTTTTTTTTTACCATGAGCAGCATCATGCCTCCACTATACAGGGTTCGCTGTCTTAACTAACCACCGACATCTCCCCTCAGCATCTGGGTGTGAGTATTCCTGTCCTGTGTCATAGACCTGGACGACATCACCTTCACACTAACCTCCTTCACTAGGGACGTCCAGAAAACACCTCACAAAACACCTGTTTCATGTACGACCTTTCTTCAGCCTCATACTCTACTCATAATTTTCCTTAACCTTCCAGATCCACGATCGTCTCTAGTCATCTCATCCCACCTCATCTTCCCTAGATATTCTCTTTCCTCACCCAAAACATGTTCCTCAGGTACCGATCCTCCCTCCCACGACCTCCCTCAGCCACTCTTTCAGCTGGCGATCATCCTCAGCTGCCATTCTCCCCACAGCGACAACCATCCTCAGCCTCCAGCCTCCCGACCCACACTTTTCCTTAGCGACCATCCTCTCAAACCGCGTTTTACGACATGCACCTTCCCCAGCAACGGTCATTGTCAGCTAACGTTCCTCAAGGCGCATGAACTAACACGGCTCGAGACAGAGCTTAAGTTTTACGATATTTATTGTTAAGACATAGAAAAAAAAAAAAAACATTTCAGTGAAAGTATAGACGAAGGGTATGTATTTAGGGAGCGGTGGATGCTAGTACAGAGCGTACAGTGGGTACAGTACATGGACATAGGAGGGTGATAAGTGGGCCCATTTGGGGCCCAGGGACCCAAAGGGGTCCCCCCTCCCATCACTGGGGGGAGGGCTAGGATACATCAAATACATGATGTATAGATACAGTTGACAGTAACGTAGGTATTACTATTTGTGTAATACATAGCAAGTTTGAAATATGTCATACACATAAGAGACCATCTTTTTAGCATTCGAATTACCGAGTACATATGAACAAATTAGGACCCGTGCCGTCTCACCTAACATATATAGAACTTCATATATACACTAAAGCATGCGTTTGGAACAGGATCCAACACTGATAGCAGTACGAGAACCTCATCTGCAGGTGTGCAGTTTGTATGGCTGACGTAGTATGGAAGTGATGACTCTTTATCTCCAGCACAAGGATGTGGATCGGTGGTCGATCTATCCCTCTGATCACGAAGGCCCAGGGCGCTATCAGTTATAAGAGGCCTTTGCGGATGTGGAGCTCGGCGGAAGGGAGAGAGAGAGAGAGAGAGAGAGAGAGAGAGAGAGAGAGAGAGAGAGAGAGAGAGAAAGAGAGAGAGAGAGAAAGAGAGAGAGAGAGAGAGAGAGAGAGAGAGAGAGAGAGAGAGAGAGAGAGGTGGTGCCCAGAGTATCGTCTTTAAACCATCCGTACGCGGATGTGCTCATCCAGTCACTGACACTCAGAAGTGGGTGTTGGGAAACACTGAGGTTTACCAGAGAGAGTTGATGGATGAGCTCGATGCTGCTCGAGACGTGGACAATGATCTTTTCACACTGGAGAGCAGAGGAAGCTCCATAGTACTTCATTCCTTAGCGTTGCCTCGTCTTTGCTTTGTAGACGATCACTCATGAATCATTTTTTCCTGTTGTCATCTTTCAAAGCAGACGGAATCAGTATCTGCAGCCTATATCAGAAGCAGCCAATGATAGGGAAGTCTTCTCATTTGAATATGTCCTTCGGAAGACTACAGCAACGAAATATCGTTCCTCCGTAGCGTATCTCCCAGGTCGTCATTCTGTCTCCTAAGACAGAATCGTCCTTCTCATGGCAACTTAACTTGGGTGTGTCTATGGCATGTTGTCTTCGATTCTCGTTTTCTGTTGACATTTTCCAATCCCAAGTCTTGGAGTCGATTCACAGATTATCCTGATACTGAAGATGTCACCAGTTTGTCATTTTCTTCTCACTGTAAGTGATCTTGATTCTTCCGTTTTCTCCACCCTTGAGATGCCCTCTCTCTCTCTGAACTCTTCACCAAAGGCGCAATGCAATGTTGATTTCTTATGTTGACTAAGCATAAAGGGGGATCACAAAGAGGAGTGTTATCCACGTATCTCCTGCGTGTCGCAAAAGGCGACGGGGAGCAGTAGGATGAGAGGCCTGACACTTTTCCCTCTTGTATCATTACCTTCTGAAGTAGGAACAGAAGACCTCAGTAAGGTCTGTGTCTCCTCAATTCTGTCGGCTATTCCTCGCTAAAGGCTTGCTGGCCATGTAGTCTTCTTCAGCATCTACATTTCTTTCGGTCTCCTGATCCACTAAGTGATGAAATTCCTCCAGAGCGTTCAGTGCTTGACTCTCATATGTAGGCTACAGAGGACAGACACACACGGAATTGTTAAACGCTGAAGAGTTATTTCAGATAAGGTGTTAACTCCTCAGAATCTACGTCATTGCTTCAGTTTCTTCTGTTCTTTGCTAAGCAAATGATAGAATCATGTCTGCGAGTTGTGAGGCCTCACACCACCACCTCCAGAGGACCTACTTCCATGTTCGAGCGTCAGTGATCCCGAAACTCTGTCGTGACTATTCCAGTGTTGTTCACTGGACTATCAAGGGTCGTACACGTTGCTCTGGTCACTAATGTAGTGTTCCACGTCTAATTGGTCTCTGGCTATTCAGGTGGCCAAATAAATCAACGAGTAAATGAATGAATAAATGAATAGATAAATGATTCAGTGAGGATGAATAAGGTATCGGAGACATGAATTCATTTTCATGTGATTGATATTTGTGAGTTGGTCAAGGCTGTAGAGAAGATGTGTGTCCAGCATCATCATCATTATCCTTGATCCACGTAGGACCTTCCTGTAAAACCTATCCTATGAGAGAAGCCAGTCCTGATATAGATTAGGGAGGGTCGTTATGGATTATAGTGATCATTTGGGCACTGGCCTGTGTCAGTAGGGTGAGATCAAAACCTGTTTTTTTTTTATCTTCTATCATGACCCGAACGGACTACATGAAGCATGTCTTTATCCACACTGTGGCAGATTTTTGCCAAGCCCATTGCACTGCACGCCTCCATGGTCAGCAACTCCTTGCCACCGCTTTGTGCCAGAGCAAGGTGGACGGGAGGCTGTTTAAGTCTTCTCCTCCTGCTATCTGGCCTCACAGTAAACAATAAGCTGTTCCTCCAGTCCAGAGCAACAGATGAACCCTGCCATTGAGCCGGGCCAGAGACGAAGGGTCCTGAAACTGGCGCAAATAGGATCTTTGAAAAGGTACCTCTGAAAACCACATTTTTGCTGTGGATTACAACGTCCTAGAATACCGTGATATTGCATACGTACAGCCGGGAACATCATCTCAAGATAAAGTCACTTTTAGAACCTCACCTCGAAGTATGATCACGTCAAGACGATATCCCCTGAAGATAACACCATCTCAAGATCACTAGAATTCATGACGTACATACAAAGTCGACTACCCCAACACAAGACCAGGTTGAGCACAACACCGCCCCAGTACAACCACAGGGCAAGGTCATAAAGACAACATCACCTCAGTACAACATCAACACATGATCACAAAGACAATATGACCATAGTGTGACCTCAACACATGATCACAAAGACAATGTGACCTCAGTGTGACCTCAACACAGGATCACAAAGACAATGTGACCTCAGTGTGACCTCAACACAAGATCGTAAAGGCAATATGACCTCAGTATGACCTCAACGCATGATCGCAAAGACAATATGACCTTAGTGTGACTTCAACACAGGATCGTAAAGACAATATGACCTTAATATGACAAGACCATAAAGACAATATGACCTCAGTATGACCTCAGTATGACCTCAACACAAGATCATCTCAGAACGACATCATTTCCAGGCGAGGCTGAAGCAAAGAAGATATCTATATCGTGTGGCCCCATAACCTAGTGACACTTTACCCAGGTACAATGGAGGCAAGAACCTCCACTTGTTGCAGGCTACAGTCACGTCCTCCACCTGCGCCCCCCCCCCCCCCCACCGCATTTGTTCATTCCCTCAAGGGTCACAGGAAATGATGGTCCTAACATCGGATGACGTTAAGCATTGTTAGATGGTTCATTGATAATTATCTTAAGAAAACTGTCGGCCACTTTACCACGAAGGCAGAGGGCGTGACGAATCTGTTCTCAGAACGCATATTGTCTTTGGTTACTACCTGAGAACTAACTGGTCGTAAACCTCGTACAGCTGGTTTGTCGTCAGGAGCCACCTGGGGGTGAGGGTGGGGGGGGGACAGTCAGTGACTGTCACTGGGTGTGACCTCTCTCACTACCCCCCCCCCCCCCACACGTGAGTTATGAGCATCAAAGAAAGACGCATGTAATCACAGCTCCTCCCCTCCTGGCTGACCTCTGCTCCGACCTTTGACCCAGTCCTTCCCGAATTACCTGGATAATAGAGTCATGAATCGCTCCATACCGTGGCGAATTACCATGCATACAGGGTCGGGTCAAGGGTCATTAGTGTGCACCACATATGCCCTCCTGAGATGGTCACAGGTCGAGGACGGAACGGGTGTGGTGGAGTGAGGCGTTCAGTATGTGGAAAGGGTGTGGTGGAGTGAGGCGTTCAGTATGTGGAACGGGTGTGGTGGAGTGAGGCGTTCAGTATGTAGAACGGGTGTGGTGGAGTGAGGCGTTCAGTATGTGGAACGGGTGTGGTGGAGTGAGGCGTTCAGTATGTGGAACGGGTGTGGTAGAGTGAGGCGTTCAGTATGTGGAACGGGTGTGGTGGAGTGAGGCGTTCAGTATGTGGAACGGGTGTGGTGGAGTGAGGCGTTCAGTATGTGGAACGGGTGTGGTGGAGTGAGGCGTTCAGTATGTGGAACGGGTGTGGTGGAGTGAGGCGTTCAGTATGTGGAACGGGGGTGGTGGAGTGAGGCGTTCAGTATGTGGAACGGGGGTGGTGGAGTGAGGCGTTCAGTATGTGGAACGGGTGTGGTGGAGTGAGGCGTTCAGTATGTGGAACGGGTGTGGTGGAGTGAGGCGTTCAGTATGTGGAACGGGTGTGGTGGAGTGAGGCGTTCAGTATGTAGAACGGGTGTGGTGGAGTGAGGCGTTCAGTATGTGGAACGGGTGTGGTGGAATGAGGCGTTCAGTATGTGGAACGGGTGTGGTGGAGTGAGGCGTTCAGTATGTGGAACGGGTGTGGTGGAGTGAGGCGTTCAGTATGTGGAACGGGTGTGGTGGAGTGAGGCGTTCAGTATGTGGAACGGGTGTGGTGGAGTGAGGCGTTCAGTATGTGGAACGGGTGTGGTGGAGTGAGGCGTTCAGTATGTGGAACGGGTGTGGTGGAGTGAGGCGTTCAGTGTGTAGAACGGGTGTGGTGGAGTGAGGCGTTCAGTATGTGGAACGGGTGTGCCATCATCATGGTACACTTCTGAAGGCAAACTTCGCGAGAGAGAAAAAGGCACAGTTATTGCAGTCTAAATTCGATGCACAGGTATCACGAAATACGATACGACTTTTCAATTTAGATGTCTGTTTCTTCGATATGTGAGGAGCATCAAAGCTAATGTCGATGAATTGAGAATAGATGGTAACGCTTGCTATGGACCCGCGAGTTCATCTCGACAGAGGAGGAGTGTAGGACCAGGTTATTTGAAGTGTGACTGAGGATTACATGAGGTTACAGTGACAAACCTGATCAGCCAGTCCCTTATCCAGATCAGTTTCCTCATATCTCAACTATTTTAAGAAGAAACTAGCATCCTTCTTTACCCTGTATAGGACAGAGAATGACCATGGGATCCACTTACCCAGGTGGCAAAGATGAGACCCAGCTATATCTGGCCTCCTCACACTAGACCAGCTTAAAGGAAGGAGTGACTGGAGAGGAGGACGCTCAGCAGAGCAAACTGACCGACAGGAAAATGAGACATGAGATAATCTCTGGTAGGACGGCCATGATATCTGTGAAAAAGTGTTGTATGAGAAGGATTCAATGTTTTCAAAATGTCGATAAGTATTGCGAGGACGATCGATCATCCGATGAGGCTGGGATTACCTTAATGTCGGGTTTCTTGGTAGCGACGCCACACACTTTGAAGCTACAGTTACTGAATACTTCCGTCGGTCGTGCACAACTGACCAACACATGACAAACCCACATCACTCATTAATTAGGGGACATTACCACGCAATCCAATCATAGATTACGTTTTTATAACTTCTTTATGATAATAGATCGTACTAAGAATGAATTAGTCATCAGGATAATTGTTGTACTGCATGTCAGATGATTCAAACCTGACCTAAACAGGAAGAACACAGACGTGCCATTGTATACAAAGATAAACCCGGGTTACTTTAGTTTCCCTGTAGTGAACCAGCGTTTTCTGTCAATTTTGAGATAAAGCTGTTGCTGTTTCAAGTAAATATATATTCTGTAGATAAAAACTAATTTATTCTCTTTATCAATTATTTGTATGAAATCTAGAATATTTTGATTTCATATAAACAAGTTCTGTAAGAATTTGACCAAAAATGCTGAAAACCAGTAGCTGGATATGACGAAGAAAACGAGTCAGTGTTGAGACAGACGCTATGGTGTTTGTGTGCATATCAGTAACTACAGGACTTATACTACATAAAAGTACTCTATGGATATTATCTGAAGTTTTGTAAGTGTATTTTACAAGTTAGACAGTAACGCTAGATCATCGGATCAGTGTAAGATTATTCTTAATGAGTTTTAACTCAAATTTTATACTATAAAAGACGAGAAATAATTTAAGCACAAACGTGTTTGTTTTTTGATATATATATATATATATATATATATATATATATATATATATATATATATATATATATATATATATATATATATATATATCCCTGGGGATAGGGGAGAAAGAATACTTCCCACGTATTCCCTGCGTGTCGTAGAAGGCGACTAAAAGGGAAGGGAGCGGGGGGGCTGGAAATCCTCCCCTCTCGTTTTTAATTTTCCAAAAGAAGGAACAGAGAGGGGGCCAAGTGAGGATATTCCCTCAAAGGCTCAGTCCTCTGTTCTTAACGCTACCTCGCTAACGCGGGAAATGGCGAATAGTATATATATATATATATATATATATATATATATATATATATATATATATATATATATATATATATATATATCTTTCTTTCTTCTTTCATACTATTCGCCATTTCCCGCATTAGCGAGGTAGCGTTGAGAACAGAGGACTAGGCCCTTGAGGGAATATCCTCACCTGGGCCCCTTCTCTGTTCCCTCTTTTGGAAAATTAAAAAAAAAAAGTGAGAGGGGAGGATTTCCAGCCCCCCGCTCCCTCCCCTTTTAGTCGCCTTCTACGACACGCAGGGAATACGTGGGAAGTATTCTTTCTCCCCTATCCCCAGGGATATATATATATATATATATATATATATATATATATATATATATATATATATATATATATATATATATATATATATACCGGACCCCGGTTGGCGTCGAGGTTATATACAACAAATAAAAAGCCACCTTTACTAATCTTTATTATCGTCATTTAACAAAATGGAGAACATCATCATTGAAAACCTCTCATTTTAAAAGCGTCCATCCTCATAAGGTGGTTTCGGAGTGAAGGAATTAGTCTAGTTGCTCTTCCTTTGTACTCGTTCTAGTTTTATATGGAATCTGACCAGATTTGGTGACCAGAATAGAACTGAGTACTCCAGGTTGAGTCTGAACCAACGTGTATTGGCATCATAGCTTTAGTTTTGTGGTTCAAATATCAGACTACGACTCCTTATATCATGTTGGCTCTGCTGTATGAGGCGAGGCTTCGGTTTCTACACTCTCTATTCAAGGTCATTACTGATACCCACTGAAGGGGGTTTTTCTCCTTTAGCTTCTGCCAATAGTTCACCAGGGACTTGATAGAAAACTGACCCTGGGTGGAGGTACGGGTGGAGGGACGGGTGGAGGGACGGGTGGAGGGACGGGGAGGGAAGTGAGTGTGGGTGGTAGGAGGAGGAGGAGGTGACAGTGTGTAGTGGGAGGGGAAGGGAGATGACAAAAGGATTAAGAGGAGGTAGGTAGATGACAGAGGTGGTAGGAAGTAGATTCAGGTGAGAGAGAGAGAGAGAGAGAGAGAGAGAGAGAGAGAGAGAGAGAGAGAGACGCGTACACACACACACACACAGTACTTGTTTACCTTCGGTGAGGCGGATCAGCCAGTGGTCGGGTAATGTATTCGTAGAAAGTGTGAGGTTGTTGTTGCTACCATGGCTGAGGGTGACAGCTTGATGCACAGAGGGAGAAAGAGACGGAGAGAGAGAGAGAGAGAGAGAGAGAGAGAGAGAGAGAGAGAGAGAGAGAGAGAGAGAGAGCCAGTGCATCAATGTGGACGCGTATGGAATTATGAGGACACTCACCATCGTCATACGCGTCCACAAGGGAGAGTTTGTTAGGTGCGACAGGCCTTCATGAAGGAGTCTCTCTCTCTCTCTCTCTCTCTCTCTCTCTCTCTCTCTCTCTCTCTCTCTCTCTCTCTCTCTCTCTCTCTCTCTCTATCTATCTATCTATCTATCTATCTATCTATCTATCTATCTCATCTCATCTCAACATCCACGTCTGCACGTTTCCTAATGAGTAGCAACAGCGGATATCCACCCGCTGTGTGCCAGGTGTTGGTCCTCATCATACCACCTCGACACACTGGCTGGGTAGGAACCTTCGGTGACAACTGATGACATGAATGTCGAGGCCTCCCAACACCTTACTGGGCAAGGCTGGTTCCAAGCTACGCCTGTCTCTACACGGAGAAAGTTGTAGCTCTGTATTGAGCATGTAGCGGCTGACCTCCAGGGTGTGAGGTAGAGCGGCCTCCAGGCCAGGGTCGAGTGACTTCCAGGCCAGGGTCGAGTGACCTCCAGGTCAGGGTTGAGTGACCTCCAGGTCAGGGTCGAGTGACCTCCAGGTCAGGGTCGGGTGACCTCCAGGTCAGGGTCGAGTGACCTCCCGGTCAGGGTTGAGTGACCTCCAGGTCAGGGTCGGGTGACCTCCAGGTCAGGGTCGAGTGACCTCCAGGTCAGGGTCGAGTGACCTCTAGGGCCTCCAAGTCAGAGTCGGGTTGCATCCAGGTCAGGGTCTCTGGGCGGTCTCTAGGACAAGGGCGGGTGGTCACTTGTACAAGACAGGTCAGTTCTAGGGCAAGGTCAAACGGTTTTTAGAGAAGGGTAAGGCAGTCTCCTCTGTAAGGTCGGCCGTTCTCTTGGGCAGGATAGGGAGGTTTCTAGTGTAGTGTTGGGCGGTCTCTAATTCAAGGCCAGACGGTTTCTATGGTGGGGTCTAGCGTAGAGCAAAATTGAGCCATTTCCAAGGTAGAATCAGGTGATCTCTAGTTCAGAGCTGGCTGGTCTCTATTTCAGGGTCAGAATGTTTGTCGGAAAGATGGTTTCATTTGTCGGAAAGATGGTTTCATTTTCTGCCATACTCACTCCCTCACAGTTTTCTCCATTCAAACTCACTCTCCAAATAACCTTTCTGCCCTCACTCCTAAATTTAATAATCTTGCCTTTATTTACATTTACTCTCGACTTTCTCCCTGCACACATTCTTCCAATCTCAGATCCTGATTCCGCGGCTGTTCACTCAAACCTGCCACCAACGCCGTGTCATCAGAAAACAGCAACTGACTCACCTCACAGCTTCCCTCTTCACCCCAACACACTGCATACCTGGTCCTCTTCCCCAAGGCCCGTACTTTCACCTCCCTCACCATCCCAGACATAAACAAAGCAAACAGCTATGGAGATATCAAACACCCTTGCGGCAGACCCTCCTTCATCTGGAACCACTCACTCTTCTCTCTTCCTACTCGCATACACGCCTTACTCTCTCGATGAAAACATTTTACTGCTCTTCTGGTAACTCTCCTCCTATATAATGTAACACCTTCCAAAGCGCATTTCTGTCAATCCCATCACACGCTTTCGCCAGATCCATAAACGCCACATGCATATCCTTCCATTTCTCGAAGTATTTCTCACACACAGTCTTCAAAGCAAACGCGAGATCCACACGTTCTCTAGCACTCCAGAAACCACTTTGTTCTTCTTCACTTTGGAACTCTGTGCATCCCATAACCCACTCCATCACAACTCTACCATACAATTTAACAGTTACACTCAACAAACTTACCCCTCAGTTATTTTAAGATAGCCTTTTGTCTCCCTTGCCGTTACATGATAGCACTACAAGCTTCTGCTAGTCCTCAGGCATCTTACTATGAGTTACATACAGTGAAATTCCTAACTAACCACTCAACACCACAGTGGGTCGTCCATTTTAAAGAAATAACGGCAACCCATCCATTCCATCAGTTCTGCCTTACTTCATCTCATGCAAGGCTTTCATCACCTCGTCTCTTTTTACTAAACCACTTTCCATGACTCTCTCACGTCATATACCTCCACTTCCAAAACAACTCGCATCTCCCACTCTGTCATGAAACACATTGATGAGTTTCATGAGACTGAACTCCCAATGTTACAACCTTGCCAAAGGTGACTTTTCACTCGTGTAACCTATTGCAGGCGGAGCTCGGTACAACACACACACACACACACACACACACACACACACACACACACACACACACACACACACACACACATTTTATATACATAATTTTTTTCATACTGTTCGCCATTTCCCGCGTCAGCGAGGTAGCGTTAAGAACAGAGAACTGAGCCTTTGAGGAAATATCCTCACTTGGCCTCCTTCTCTGTTCCTTCTTTTGGAAAATTAAAAACGGGAGGGGAGGATTTCCATCCTCCCCCCCATCCCCCCAGCTCCCTCCCCTTTTAGTCGCCTTCTACGACACGCAGGGAATACGTGGGAAGTATTCTTTCTCCCGTATCCCCAGGGATACCATTTTATGTATATATATATATATATATATATATATATATATATATATATATATATATATATATATATATATATATATATATATATTCCGGTAAATAACAATGTTGATTTACCAGTAATGTTGAACGCCAGTAAGCGAGGCTAACACTTGTGTTTTAACGGTTGCAGGTGCTGAAGCTGGGTGGCGACGTGGAGAGCGAGTGGGACGGCTCCCGAGTGCGACTCAAGATCCGCGAGGTCTACCCAGAGGACGAGGGCGAGTACTCCTGCATCATCTTCAACGACATGGGCAAGGCCGTCACCTCCGCCACACTGGTCGTGGAGAGTAAGTGCCTCCGGAACACCATGGAATTCCCTATGGGTTTTCTCGTGACGTGTGGAGAGTCAGATAGTCATCTGTTGCTCCTCCTTGGTTACTTGTTAATTCCA
Source organism: Panulirus ornatus (assembly GCF_036320965.1). Taxonomy (NCBI): domain Eukaryota; kingdom Metazoa; phylum Arthropoda; class Malacostraca; order Decapoda; family Palinuridae; genus Panulirus; species Panulirus ornatus. The sequence goes on along the minus strand of NC_092251.1, from coordinate 19,408,260 downwards.
GTTTACTCACACGGTCATCTGTTGCTCCTCCTTGGTTACTTGTTAATTCCAGGTTACTCACACGGTCATCAGTTGCTCCTCCTTGGTTACTTGTTAATTCCAGGTTACTCACACGGTCATCTGTTGCTCCTCCTTGGTTACTTGTTAATTCCAGGTTACTCACACGGTCATCTGTTGCTCCTCCTTGGTTACTTGTTAATTCCAGGTTACTCACACGGTCATCTGTTGCTCCTCCTTGGTTACTTGTTAATTCCAGGTTACTCACACGGTCATCTATTGCTCCTCCTTGGTTACTTGTTAATTCCAGGTTACTCACTGAATACCATACTTGGGGGCCACCATGGTGAGTTACCTGATGCTGAAGGAAGAGACAGAATGCGACTCTTGCTGTTAGACAGCCTCAGACGTAACAGCATTACAATATGGCCTTAGACACAACAGCATTACAACAGCCTTAGACACAACAGCATTACAACCGCCTCAGATACAACAGCATTACAACAGCCTCAGATACAACAGCATTACAACAGCCTTAGACACAACAGCATTACAACAGCCTCAGATACAACAGCATTACAAGAGCCTCAGATACAACAGCATTACAACAGCCTCAGATACAACAGCATTACAACAGCCTCAGATACAACAGCATTACAACAGCCTCAGATACAACAGCATTACAACAGCCTCAGATACAACAGCATTACAACAGCCTCAGATACAACAGCATTACAATAGCCTCAGATACAACACATCACAGCAGCCTCAGATACAACAGCATTACAACAGCCTCAGATACAACAGCATTACAACAGCCTCAGATACAACAGCATTACAACAGCCTTAGACACAACAGCATTACAACAGCCTCAGATACAACAGCATTACAACGGCCTCAGATACAACAGCATTACAACAGCCTCAGATACAACAGCATTACAACAGCCTCAGATACAACAGCATTACAACAGCCTCACATACAACAGCATTACAACAGCCTTAGACACAACAGCATTACAACAGCCCAAGACACAACACATCACAACAGCCTTAGATACAACAGCATTACAACAGCCTCACATCACAGCAGCCTCAGATACAACAGCATTACAACAGCCTCAGATACAACAGCATTACAACAGCCTCAGATACAACAGCATTACAACAGCCTTAGACACAACAGCATTATAACAGCCTCAGATACAACAGCATTACAACGGCCTCAGATACAACAGCATTACAACAGCCTCAGATACAACAGCATTACAACAGCATTACAACAGCCTCACATACAACAGCATTACAACAGCCTTAGACACAACAGCATTACAACAGCCCCAGACACAACACATCACAACAGCCTCAGATACAACAGCATTACAACAGCCTCACATACAACAGCATTACAACAGCCTCAGACACAACACATCACAACAGCCTCAGATACAACAGCATTACAACAGCCTCAGATACAACAGCATTACAACAGCCTCAGACACAACACATCACAACAGCCTCAGATACAACAGCATTACAACAGCCTCAGACACAACACATCACAACAGCCTCAGATACAACAGCATTACAACAGCCTCAGATACAACAGCATTACAACAGCCTCAGATACAACAGCATTACAACAGCCTCAGATACAACAGCATTACAACAGCCTCACATACAACAGCATTACAACAGCCTTAGAGACAACAGCATTACAACAGCCCCAGACACAACACATCACAACAGCATTACAACAGCCTCAGACACAACACATCACAACAGCCTCAGATACAACAGCATTACAACAGCCTCAGATACAACAGCATTACAACAGCCTCAGATACAACAGCATTACAACAGCCTTAGACATAACAGCATTACAACAGCCTCAGATACAACAGCATTACAACGGCCTCAGATACAACAGCATTACAACAGCCTCAGATACAACAGCATTACAACAGCCTCAGATACAACAGCATTACAACAGCCTCACATACAACAGCATTACAACAGCCTTAGACACAACAGCATTACAACAGCCCCAGACATAACACATCACAACAGCCTCAGATACAACAGCATTACAACAGCCTCACATACAACAGCATTACAACAGCCCCAGACACAACACATCACAACAGCCTCAGATACAACAGCATTACAACAGCCTCAGATACAACAGCATTACAACAGCCTCAGACACAACACATCACAACAGCCTCAGATACAACAGCATTATAACAGCCTCAGACACAACACATCACAACAGCCTCAGATACAACAGCATTACAACAGCCTCAGATACAACAGCATTACAACAGCCTCACATACAACAGCATTACAACAGCCTCACATACAACAGCATTACAACAGCCTTAGAGACAACAGCATTACAACAGCCCCAGACACAACACATCACAACAGCCTCAGATACAACAGCATTACAACAGCCTCACATACAACAGCATTACAACAGCCCCAGACACAACACATCACAACAGCCTCAGATACAATAGCATTACAACAGCCTCAGATACAACAGCACTTCAAAAGCATCAGGAACAATAGCATTAGAATAGTCTTAGACACAGCAACATTACAGCAGCGTCAGACACAGCAGCATTTCATCCTTACGAGGTAAAGTGAACCAACATTGCGGCTTAGGGCAAGATGGTCAAGTTTGTGTGACCGCTTTCGACCCAGCCACCCCAGATGTAAGAGCAATACTACATACAAGGACGATTCAAACCTTTGTATATATATATATATATATATATATATATATATATATATATATATATATATATATATTTATTATTATTATTATTATTATTTTGCTTTGTCGCTGTCTCCCGCGTTTGCGAGGTAGCGCAAGGAAACAGACGAAAGAAATGGCCAAACCCACCCCCATACACATGTATATACACACACGTCCACACACGCAAATATACATACCTATACATCTCAATGTACACAAATATATATACACACAGACACATACATATATACCCATGCACACAATTCACACTGTCTGCCTTTATTCATTCCCATCGCCACCTCGCCACACATGGAAGATATATATATATATATATATATATATATATATATATATATATATATATATATATATATATATATATATATATACTCCAGAATGTAATCAAAGGAAGCTGAGGCGCAGTTAGAACATAAACAATGGTGGAGCAGCTGATTTGCAAGTCACTGAGATTTAGTGGCTGACACTTGGGTGTTGATAACAGTGAACGATAACTTTATTATCACCTGCTGACGATGACCCAGACACACACACACACACACACACACACACACACACACACACATAAACAAACTCCAAAGTTACTTTGGTACGTGATAAATAAGCGTCAGCCAGAGGGAGAATGTAACGTAACAAGAACTAGATCAAGTCAAAGATGGTCTTAATCAGATCATTATCCAGCAAGATATAAGCTTCTGGGTAGTGTGTGTGAGAAGGTCTTGTGAGTCAACATTGTCCCTAACCTCTTGCTTGAGGTACATATTAGGAAACTAGTTGAGGGAACGAGTTCTGTGTTGGAAAATACAAGAGTAGCCTTTAAGTACAAGAGTAAGAACGTATTTAGCAAGGTGTTCATATCCTACAAGAGGGCAAGATAAAGTAAACTTCTCATGTTTGGTCGCCGGACTTAAAGGAGAGCAAAGAGCTAATAGAGAAGGTCCAGAAGTGGCTACAAAGTTGGTATCAGAATCAAAAGAACAGAATAATGGGGTTACGGCCAGGAACCTTAGATTTACCCACCATAGAAGAGAGAGGGGTGAGGGTTGACCTGATCAAAACCCTTCAAGTTTTTAAACCAGATTTACGATGTGGACAGAAAACTGTTCTTTGCAAGATATATAATTAGGATCACCATGGGACAGAGACATTAATCGAGTAGCTTATCAAAAATAATGTAAAGTGCTTTGTAGTATAACAGTGTTGGATGAATGGAATAATCTGAAAGAGGATGTAGTAAATGTGGACATCTTACAGAAGTATAATTAACGTGCAACAGTAGAGAAGATTCGAGAGATGTGGCTCCACTAGTGTAAAACTCCTTCCCTATTCGGTACAACTCACATCCATGTGAGTCGCTGGAATTCGCTTCCTAAACACGCCCCTCCGGCTGACGCATAACACTCGACATTACGTAACTTTTTTCATACATATTCGCCATTTCCCGCGTTAGCGAGGTAGCATTAAGGACAGAGGACTAAGCCCAAGTGATTGTAAAGCTGTCTCCTCCATACAGTAGGATGATAAGAGATAACATAGAACCGTTTGTTGAAGATAAACAAACTCCCTTTCACTCTGGCTTTGAATGCAATGACCACATTCAGCAGCAGCGTCCAAAGTTAGAGAAGGATGTGATGGGCTGGACTCTCTAAAGGGAACAGCTTCATGGCCACTGAGAGCTGGCTGAGAGGGAGTTACTGGAACGTGTGCTGGAGAGCGGTCTGTTGATTATGGTCTTTGGTGTATAAGATTATCAGGAAAGATATAGAGGTGGATAGATGGCCCCATGTATTAAGGACATAGGTAGATGCAAGGACAGTACGGGATAGGTCAGGACTAATACACATGGACAGTAAACCAATATATGAATCAGGCAACAGAAGTGGAGTTAAGGCCATGTATTCACTATACGTCAGGTCAGTACCCACATACATGGACAGTAGAGTGGTATACGACTCAAGTTACAGGGGTGAGCTAGAAGGCCTCATGTATTCAGCACGTAGACGCACACACATCACAAATTGGGTCGTAATATATATATATGGACAGGCCTGCAATACATGAGCAAGTTACAGACGTGAGCTGAGGGTCTTATGTATTCGGTACATGAAGGCACACATTATAGGTGGTCAGCACATATCTAGTGTATATAAGGCAAATCAGAGACAGGATTAACGTGAACGTAGAGCAATACATAAGACAAGCTACATGGCATTAAAGACGCAATCATTTATATCACTGAGGTTTATGAGTTTGATGATCCAGGTAGAGAGCTACATCATCTCAAGGGCGTCAATGGCAATTATGTTTTAATTCTTCATGGACATGTCGGTGCTCCTAATCATGACTGTATCATACACGCTACATATACGTACATATCTGTGTAGTTCTGGTCTTGTACCTGCCATAGGAGTGTTTAGTCGTCATTACCTGTCGTGGGACTTGATGTTAGACCTACCTGGTCTTTCTATCCTTTCTGAGTGCAATGACTTCTTGCGAAGACATCACGAGTTAGTACGTGTTTAGCAACATTAACTGTTATGTTTAGGGTGACGCCCGCCTTTGGCTGCAGGCGCGTCTGACCAGCACATTAACATGATCTCTGAACCCGACATGAGAGGAGAATCCCTTATGATTACGTCAAGAATTCTGTCTTTTTTCAAACGCTAAGATGACACTGTGTGTGTGGCTGACAGCAACATTACCTACTGGCTTAAGACAACCGAGGTAAGCGAGCGAAGCTTTGGAATCAGACATGATAAAGTCATGATATGTGTTATCTATAAGGTGCTTCAGTCCATTTTGGATCTCCACGACGTCACTTTATTTTCTCCCTGTCCAACTGCTCGACGTCCACTGGTGACATGGGTTCATCACATTGATCTGTCACGTATGACACACACACTGTATCACATCCTTCCCTTCTGGTATTAGGAAATGTCAGTAAGTGCCAGTATAGAATGTGAGGGGCATGATACCATTCACGGAAATGATTTCTGATGTTCTCTTACGCTATTGAGAACTAAATTGATCCTTCTTGACCTCGAGAACAACAGAACCTGGTGTATGTGAGCTATGTTGGTCATCCAACGTCCACTTCTATAGATATATAAGGAGGATCTGCTGTACTGGGAGAGTTATACTCCTGATGCTAAATATGTGGTGTTGAACCGACCATATTTGTGTCTTAGACCTATAAGTACCTGGGTCTCTCACGTGGAGTGGCAAGGGCTGTTGCTGGGTCATGTGTGAATAGGGGGTTGGGAAACGGCAAGTCATTTATGGCATTTGATTCCCATAAAAGTAATTATGCTCTGGAGTCTGTTAGTCATGGTGGGATGTAGTCAAGTCAGTTTTCGTGTTCACTGTTCTGTTAGTCATAGGACAACATAGGATAAGTCTCAAAGCATTATTTGGTATGACTAAGTCTGTCTTAGTTATTAGCTCTTTGGTTTAGATGAGTGTGTGGCATGGTATGTGATGACTTGTCTGACGTACAAGTCAGTGCTCGAGCGATGTTGATGCAAACGTTAGCAATGCTGTGCTCGAGCGATGGTGATGCAAACGTTAGCAATGCTGAAGTCACTCCCTCAGATTACGGATACATGTACTCAGTGACTGAGTGTGGCACGGAGCCTGCTGTCTCTCCTACGAATACGTAGCTTTTACATACATGAATGGAAATGGTGAAGAGCTTGTGGATTTGTGAGCTGAAAAAGGACTGGTGATTGGGAATACCTGGTTTGAAAAGAGAGATATACATAAGTATACTTATGGACGATACTTGCAAGGAAGGAGTGCAAATGACCGGGATATTATATATATATATATATATATATATATATATATATATATATATATATATATATATATATATATATATATATATATCCTAGCCTGAGCCAGGTACCCATATTATCGACCAACACTTAAGGGTGGATGAACAGCTGGGTTTGCTCTGGACTGGCTGCCGCAAACAGGATTCGAAGCTATGCACTAGATGCGTCACGGTCAGGAACGCTAACCGCCACACCACGGAGGTCGTCCATATTCATGATTACATTTAACTACAGAGGGAGGGAGGGAGTCTTACACTTATGGGACCTAAGAGCTTCGCGTGACCAATTGGGCGAGCTCTAGGTGGCTCTCTTTGACCCGACCACAGAGCGGGCCATGTTGTGTGGGAATGAGTCCCTTCGTTCGAAACGTTACACCTGACTCACCCCAGCTGCCCCCAGCTGGTTCACGCAGGGTGTGACCGTCACAGATAACAGCGCCCGTGACATCGACCCGCCAGCCATCTTCCTCACCATCGAGTCGTTGTACCAACCAGCGTGTCATCTGCCCAGGCCGCTGGAGCGTTGTCATCTCTCGTGGTTAACTTGATAAGGACACCGGCACAGAGCACGTCAAGATCAGTTCTCTCTAGTGCCGGACTTGGCGACACAGAGAATGACATCATGGCAGCTAAGTCAGTGACAGACTATTCTGCGTGGGTAGCGGAAAGTGATTCTTGGATGACTGAAGTCTGATATGAAGTGCGCATTGTATATCATTGTATGTTACTGCTTTCGTCAGTAGGGCTCAACATCCACACGTAGCTACGTGCTCAGAGTCCATGAAACTAACCACACATCTTCGTGGACTCAAGGTTACCTACAGACCAGATTTTTATGCACGTGTAACTTTATTGTTGTATTGTTTTACTACTGCATGAATGTGGGTGCATGAGTGAGGAAAACCACTTTTCTTGTAACATTTTCCCAAGTGTGTGAGTGATCACGGAGAATATGGACAGTGGAGTTGTATACATGTGTTTCTTTAAATCCATTTCCACGAATGGGTTCGGTCACGCGTTAAAAGCATCCCACAGAAATTCATAAGTGACACTTAAGAACACTTAAAAGGGAGCGATGCGTGATGAAACCTTAGATACAGAGATAGAAGCAGTTCTTAGTAATAAAATTATTGGTTCATGCCTTGGTTCATTTTTGTTTGGTTCATGCCTTGGTTCATTTCTTGCTTCATTTTTTGGTTCATTTCTTGGTTCATTTTTTGGTTCATTTCTTGGTTCATTTTCGAGTTTCTTTTTCTTAAACTTGTTAGAAAATGTAAAGGAGGGATTCCTTTTAGTAACAGTCGTTGAATAGTATAAGGTTAGAAATGAACTTGTCATTACTGATAGCAAACAAAAGTTTAAAAAGATATTTGACAATAAAGAAAGTTGAAGGATTGGTTCCCCACGGGTTTAAAACTCCCTCGCTTTACTGTACAAGTAAGTATATAGAAAACTACAAGGTGTAACCTCGTTCGGATGAATAGCCTCAGAAATTTAAACCTGGAATGTGTAAAGCAATGTAGATTGGAAGGGGTTTAAGCAGAGCAGACGGTGAGTACCATATTGTGGAAAAAATGACAAGGATTATGCTGTGGAAGAGCACCAGAATTAGACATCTTTCGAAACTTTTCTCAAGAATTGGCACGTGAGGAGGAGAATATGGGAGGCAAACTTGATTGTACTCATTGTTAATGGATAGTTAAATGTCTAGAAGAGCGTTACTGGACGTATATTTGCCAGGAGATGGAACTTACTGCAATAGCCTTGTCTGCTCACTTGACGTACATTCGCCAGGAGATGGAACTTACTGCAATAACCTTGTTTGCTCACTTGAGGATCCACGTAGAATCACTGGCAAGAGTCCAGACGTATGCAACAAGACTGATGCCAGAGCTGAATGGAATGACTTACGAAGAGAGGAAGGAAACTCAATCCGCTCACAGTGTAAGAAAAGAGAATAAGAGGAGACACGATGACCATACGTATAGATTTATGAGAACCATTAAGACGTCAACAAAGATTAATTCTTTCTTATGAGACGAGGGTTGAGTCTAGGACGGCCCAGCTGCATGTGAGACATGATTAGAGTCATGAGAAATATGAGCTTCAGCAACAGAGCTGTGGACTCGTGAAATGCGCCAAGCCAAGAGGGGAATAAGTTCTAGAATCATTGGTGAAATCATGAACTATATGAACCACAGGTAAGATGCGTAGACCTACGAGTGTAAGGCATTATTCCTAAATGAAGAAAGAGGTAATGATAATTTGACATGAACACAGTAAGTGTAGATGCATGATGGATATAAAGTTCATTAGGATGCGAAATGTATATACGAAACCTGTACTGTTCTCTTGTGTTTTGAGTTATAGTTATGATTTTTATAGGAACACGCATTTTCATGCAAATAAATACCTTGTCTGATATCTAAAACATATGCATTAATCTTTCCTTTTTCATATGATTTTTATAGGAAGACGCATTTTCATGCAAATAGATACCTTATTGATATCTAAAACATATGCATTAATCTGTCCTTTTTCAGAGTTTTCTTAAATATGTTGATTCTGACACGTAGATTAAAAGTTTTGCTGATGGTTCACTATAAGATTAACGTGAAATTAAGGGTAATTGGTCACAAGGCGACTAAGAGCACCGGATGTGTTTCTGTTCGTAAGTTCATTTCCACACGTTCTCATCTGATCTCTCTGTCTTTCCTTAGTGGCTGACGACAAGGAAAACGACGTGACTGTCCAAATGGAGCGACAGCCTGACCTGTCTCGCAGGACCACACCATCCAGAACCAACACTCCATCTAGATTCTCACGATCACCCTCCATCGGCTTCCAACGTGAGTCCCATATTCCCATAGTTACCCATACAATAGTTCAGTTTTCTGTGGGTTATATGTTGTCGGTTATACTTCAGCCTTGTCTCTGATAAACAGAGTAAGTGCTGTAAATGATAAATGATCGTGATAGATGATAAATGCTCTGTAATAAAGAATAAATGCTATAAATATATTAATTAATTTTTGAAGTTTGCTCAGTGTCTTGTATATCGTAAGCTGGTTTATCAGTTTAGCTCCGCAGAGAGACAAACTTTGGATGTTGAGAGATTTAGCTGTGCCTCGATGGTGAAGTGATCAGGAGGGAGAACGAGTCTTGTGGGGCGTGATCTAGAGGCGCACATAAGGCGAGAGTGGTCAGGATTACGAATTCCAGAGGAAATGTAGAGAGCTCGTCAACGTATGATAACAAAACCTTTGAAAAACCGAGATTTTATCTATGATTTTCACTACTGTGAGCCATGTACACACCAGATTCCCTCACTCTTGAAGAACATAGCGGCAACTGCCAGATGATATCAAAGAGCAGATGACAGACTTAACCTGCTGTTCATGCAACCGCCCGGGTTCGATTCCTGGACGCGGACGTCGACTCATAGTCAAACCCAGCTTTTCATCTTCCCCTCAGGGATGGTCGATAAATGATTACCTGACTTAGACTGGGGTGTGTGATTACACTTCATGTGTTACGAGAAGAGAATTTCACATCTGTGTTGCGCCGTCTCTTAACCTTGCATATATGTACCATGCATTTAATTATGTACGTATGCACACACACACACACACACACACACACACACACACACACACACACACACACACACACACTACACACCACACACACACACGGCAGCCTAAGCCAAGGTATTCATTTATCGACCAGCTCCGAGGGGAGGATGAGCACCTGGGTTGGATGTAGGCCGCAACACAAATACCCATCACATACACTCTCTCTACCCCCTCAGGGTCCTCTGACTGCAATCTTATTTCTATCACATTCAGTTGGACAAGCCACCTACTCCCTCCGTCATCTAAACCCAACTTTTGGCACTCGGGCTGAGCTTCTGTACTGATTATCCCTAGGGCGGGTGTTCCTCCACAGGCCAGAACGCCTCCAGCTGTGCTGACCATTACCCCTGGCACTGAGGGACACCTACCTTCCTTCTTGTGCCAGAGATAAGACGTATCACGTTATGGATCTTTCATGACCCTGAACCCCACTCCAGTTATGTTTCTGCTCAGAATCACTGGAGAACTTCGACTGATAAATCTTTCTGATCGTTAGCTAAAAGCATCTCCCGTAACCTTTCTAAGTCAACCTTTCCTCTTCTCTTCTGACCCAATCATTCCATAACTAGATCTCCAAATGAGAGAGGAACTTGTATTGGCGTCTTAATCTCCTCTGATTCTGCCCTGAACGATTTCATGGCTGAATTTCCTCCCCATCTCCTTCCACTTGACTTATGCCTTCTCCTGTATTTTCCTCTCTCTAGGTTCTCTCCCAGCCTCAGTCTAGTAAAGCGTATGTCCCAGACGTCATATATATCCTTAAGATCCAAAGCTGTGTGCCTCTGGGCTGGCTTCCGTCTCTTTCTAAAACTCAAACTTTTCCTTCCGTTTGGAAGCATGTGTTGGTGCAGCACATCCCTAAAGCGAGACCGTTCGAACCTCCTCCAACTGTCCCACAACTGCCTTTCCTTAAGCATGAATACTGTGGCATTCTTTTCCTTCTCTCGTCATTCCTCTACCCAGTAGCCTCTCTTCCTTAAGAGTTAGGTCTTCAAACACCTGAGGAATTATGATGAAATTCTTCAGTCTTTTTCTCTTTCATTCTTTTTTTTCTTTTCATTTCCGATGGCTTTGACTGAGGCATGCTTTGCCACTCTATTATGTTCTCAGTAACAGACTACATTAACGTTGGTCCACCTCTACTGTGAATCTCGGCTGCAAGGGAAGGTTAGGTAAGGTTTTCAAAGGTTCTGTTGAATCTTCCTTTACGCAGAAAAGCTTCAGTTATTCCCTGCTGTACCCCTCAGCGTTATCACCTTATCTGATATCGCAGAATAAGATCCAGTCCTTCAAAACACGACCCGTAATTTTCGTTCTGTTTCTGATCATCATATCACCATTGTGTAGAAAATGCCACTCAGTATCCAAAGCTGGTTTAGAAGCATAGCTAGACTAGTACATTCAGCTATACATGTTGTAGAATCAGTATTCAGTTCGTATTAGACGTGTGTACATGTCATTTTTGTGATATATGGAAAGTGTATCACCACTGGCCTCAGTTGTGTTATGAATCATGAAGTATGAATGGTTTGTCTTAATATGTAACTTACAGAACCACTGGTGTTATATGAATAAGAAAGTGTCCCTTGATATATCTGTTTTGTATAAAGAAAATGGAGCATATCTCTACTACTTATTGCTCTCTGCAAATATTAGATATTATGTACATAATGACATTGTTATCCACTTGATATAAATGTTATCTGTATTACGTAAGGCCAGTTAAAGAGGCTATGACCTGGCTTCACTTGTCATGCTACAGTTTTAGCTGCTTTGAGATCCTGAGCTTAGAAGACTGTAGTGTTTAGACGTTGAGATACACCCCATAATAATGTTGAGCCATGTTGAAAAATGTTATATAGTCACAGGCTTTGTTCGCCTTGTCCATGCTATGTTCTATAGTGGAGGATTCTAGTGGTGTACGAGCATGTGAGGCAGTAGATGTACGTAAGTTCGACTGCTCATCATCTTACAGGTGAGGGAAGTGCTCATTCATGGGCTGGCGTTGGGTGGCGGGAGCCATCTGTTACCATCTCCCACTGGCGCCCACTCTCCCGCGGCTCCTCGCCGCTGCTCCTAGGTTAGCTACGCACGCGCGCCCCACCGCCCACCATGGCCAGGCCACACCCACTCCCTCATCTGGGGTGTCCCACCACCACACTCACCGACCTTTCATCGGGCAAACGATCATTAGAAACATACACCATAATTATCATAACCCTACGAGGTCATTACCTCACCTCTGCTACTACAGATTCCCCTCATTAGGCACAGGTACATCACTCACAACCCTCATTAAACCAAATGGCCACACTTACAACCCTCATCAGACCACATGGCCACACTTACAACCCTCATCAGACCACATGGCCACACTTACGACCCTCATCAGACCACATGGCCACACTTACAACCCTCATCAGACCACATGACCACACTTACAACCCTCATCAGACCACATGGCCACACTTACAACCCTCATCAGACCACATGGCCACACTTACGACCCTCATCAGACCACATGACCACACTTACAACCCTCATCAGACCACATGGCCACACTTACAACCCTCATCAGACCACATGGCCACACTTACGACCCTCATCAGACCACATGGCCACACTTACAACCCTCATCAGACCACATGGCCACACTTACAACCCTCATCAGACCACATGGCCACACTTACAACCCTCATCAGACCACATGGCCACACTTACAACCCTCATCAGACCACATGACCACACTTACAACCCTCCTCTGTTGTTACAATACTTTGCTCACTCCCTTTCCCGACCAGCAGGCTACACCCACACACCCACACATAAGGCCACATTAGAACATCCACACACCTCCTCATTAGCCCGTACCATTACAACCACATTCATCCTTCGGGCAAGGCACACCACCTCCTCACAAAGCCGCTATCAAAACACATCCTCATGTTTCTTCATTAAGCCACATCATTACACTCACACGCCCCTTCGTTAAACCATGGTCATAAACCTTTCCATTAAGCAACTGCACCACACACACACACACACACACTCACAGGGTCTCCCACCACAGCTAAGACAAGGGAGGTACAGATGCACAGCTTGCCTCTGAAACTGCAAACCTTAATATAATGCCACATCTCACACTAGCGACATACATCTGTCATAATGCATTAGCTTAATCTTTCACTCTCAACACAACTGACCACTTTATTAACGGCTGAAACCGTCTCACAAATGGTGAAGGAATTTTGAAAACCTTTCCATCATTATAAGTTACACTGAATAAAGAAATATACGATATTATGAGGTCTTACATAGTTGGTGCATTCTTAAGATACACGTAGACACTTACACAGCAGTGGATACATACCAACACTTACCCAGCAGTGAATACGTACCAACACTTACATAGAAGTAAGTACCTACCAACACTTACCCAGCAGTGAATACCTACCAACACTTACCCAGCAGGAAATACCTACCAACACTTACATAGAAGTAAGTACCTACCAACACTTACCCAGCAGTGAATACCTACCAACATTCACTCAGTAGTAAATACCTACTAACACTTACGTAGAAGTAAGTACCTACCAACACTCACTAAGTAGTAAATACCTACCAACACATACCCATCAGTGAATCATCCCTGACAAAACTCAAACCAGCTGCCACCATCACCATCATGAAGTCCCTTCACCCACTCATGATCCCATTCCTGGTTCAGCAGAGGCCACTGTAACAGAATTCTACTGAAATCATCATCATCATCACATATCCCCCTTGTGTTTTCCTGTCTAGCAGGAAACGTTCAGTGGAAAGCATGGCTTGTGAGCGTTCTTATCCTTGTCTGTATGTTGATAGAGTTATTGGTGTTAGCATTAACCGTGAAGATCTGGTAGCGCCTCGTAAGCCAATCTCCTTATCTGTGTCTCACAGTGATGCCTGCATGTTCTGTGTGTTGGGCCATGTACCACCACCCGGGGTTTTTTTTATCTTTAGTTTCTATGTTTATCTACTCGTTTGACTGAGTTTTTTTTTTTTTGTTGTTATAATACAAGAGGAGTGAACTTACTATGCACTCGTTGTTGGGTGCGTTATTCTTACAACACACCTGGATGTGAGGACAGTTTCAGTTGTGTTGGAAGAAGTGAAGAGATTGTCTGCTTCCCTCACCATGATCCTTGTGACGCGTTGTATGGCCGCGTCTCACAACGTCTGGCCTCGAGTTGAATCAAGCAAGGTGTTCCTCCTTCCCTCAACTTACAACTTGTGTGCATTTGTTTGATGATAATCATTAAGGTTACAAATAGAATGATGTACTCTTCTGGTGTCCTGTTTTCGAGTCTTGTAATTGGACATAGGAGTTCACGCCTTGTGAAGAAACGCTCGAATTAGACAACGCTATACGGGGGAGCCGAAGCCCATCTTCTCACAGGGGTACATGCAAGGCTCTTCGATAACATATCTTCAAGTTGTATATTCTACCTTCAATTCTACAGCCGTAGACTTAGATGTAGCGGTGCGGTATTGCTGAAGGTCACGACAGTGTTATCCGCTGTCTACAAGAATGGTGTCACTCCGCCAGAGGCTGAATCTTGCTGACAGAACCGCGAGGTCACTGCACACTCCTGCCCATCCAGTGGACGGTGGCGCCAAAGAGGAAACACGAGTGCACAACACTCAGTGTCCGTGACTGAGTGACAAGTCGCATCATTAAGGATAGGTTGACGTAGTCTGAGCAACAATGGCTGGATTACTCTATAGCAAAGCAGATAATTGGAGAATTATTTGCGATAGCCAAATGCAGAGTATCTTTCCAGTCCTTGTCATGGATGTTTACATATATCTCGTAATGTAAGGTTTAAATATCATCTCTAAATTCACCGATTTTGCAGAAGTTAAGAACATAAATGTCAGACAACCGGAGCCACAGCGTCCAGCAGATCTTAACTACTAGTTCCTCATCACCCAGAGCAGAGGTGGTCCCACAGGGGCACGGCAGTAGAGAGGTGGTCCCTCAGGGGCACGGCAGTATAGAGGTGGTCCTCAGGGGGCACAGCAGTACGGAGGTGATCCCTCAGGGACACGGCAGTACAGAGGTGGTCCCTCGGGGGCACGGCAGTACAGAGGTGGTCCCTCGGGGGCACGGCAGTACAGAGGTGATCCCTCAGGGGGACGGCGGTACAGAGGTGGTCCCTCAGGGGCACGGCAGTCATGATGGTAATGGCCAGTATGAGGTTCATAATAACATGCACTGTATAGATGAACTGTGAAGTGCTTCTTGACAGACCATCTCGCTAGGTAAGAAAGATCTGTGACTGGCCCGTGACTACTGCAGCTTGTATATCAACTGACTGTTATATTTCTCTCCTGTGTCTCCCCTGATGATGTGATTATTACACGAAAGTGCACTTGGGAACTTATCGTGTTTCAATTTTCCCGTGGACTCATAGGAATATATATATATATATATATATATATATATATATATATATATATATATATATATATATATATATATAAATATATATATATATATATATATATATATATATATATATATATATATATATATATATATTTACATATATATATATATATATTCAAGGTTGACCCCTCTGGCTGAAATAGAACGTGGCATATGATCAACGACCAATTTGGTGGTTGTAAAGCCATAGCTAACGATTATGTAAGCTTCCGTGATAACGTTATCAGTACTCGTAAATAAGTAATCACTGCTTCACCTCTATATAAGTGAGTTATCATGTCCATTATCAGGAGTCCCTCATATATATAACCATGACGATCTTACTTACGTGTGTAGTTGCTTCTTCCATATTAGTTCAACGATTTTTGGGAAGGTGTCGCTAGAAATAACGCCAGCATGAGTGTTAGCGTTTAATGCATTTACATATTTGAAACGTCAGTTAAACTCTGAATTTAGTCTTGTCTCATCAGACAGATGTCCATCGCCTTTACTTACTCTCTCTCTTGAGTATGTCCGCCAGTGCATGTAGACGCCTGGTCGACCCTCCTGGAGAAATGTGAGTGCAGCAGCTCCTCTTCCTCCTCCTCCTCTTCTTCCTCCTCGCTGACACTCACCTCTCCCTCCCTCCGCTCTCACCTCACGGCGCTCTCACCTCCCGCCCTTCCTGTGCCCACAGCACGCCGCTACACGCCGGAGCCCCCCAGCGCCCGCGCCAGGGCCAGACGCTCCCACGCACCCAAATTCTACTACATTCCTCACGACCGCATCGTGGAGGAGGGCGAGACCGTCTCCTTCGAGTGTGCTGTCAAAGGTTAGTATCTGCCATGAATGGGAGGTTCTCGTGAGGGTGACGGGGGTCTGTAGTGGCCTGTTGTGGATGACGGGGGTCTGTGGTGACCTGTTTAGGATGACGGTGGTCTGTAGTGACCTGTTTAGGATGACGGGGGTCTGTAGTGACCTGTTGAGGATGACGGGGGTCTGTAGTGACCTGTTGAGGATGACAGGGGTCTGTGGTGACCTGTTGAGGATGACGGGGGTCTGTAGTGATCTGTTGTGGATGACGGGGGTCTGTAGTGGCCTGTTGAGGATGACGGGGGTCTGTGGTGACCTGTTGAGGATGACGGGGGTCTGTGGTGGCCTGTTGAGGATGACGGGGGTCTGTAGTGATCTGTTGAGGATGACGGGGGTCTGTGGTGACCTGTTGAGGATGACGGTGGTCTGTGGTGACCTGTTGAGGATGACGGGGGTCTGTGGTGACCTGTTGAGGATGACGGGGGTCTGTGGTGACCTGTTGAGGATGACGGTGGTCTGTAGTGACCTGTTTAGGATGACGGGGGTCTGTAGTGACCTGTTGAGGATGACGGTGGTCTGTAGTGACCTGTTTAGGATGACGGGGGTCTGTAGTGACCTGTTAAGGTTGACGGGGGTCTGTAGTGATCTGTTGAGGATGACCTGTTGAGGATCACGGGGGTCTGTAGTGATCTGTTGAGGATGACGAGGGTCTGTAGTGGCCTGTTGAGGATGACGGTGGTCTGTAGTGACCTGTTGAGGATGACGAGGGTCTGTAGTGGCCTGTTGTGGATGACGGGGGTCTGTAGCGACCTGTTGAGGATGATGAGGCCATGTAGTGACCTGTTAAGGTTGACGGGGGTCTATAGTGACCCGTTGACAGGGGTCTGTGGTGACCTGTTGAGGTTGATGGCAGTCTGTAGTGACCTGTTGAATAGGGTTTGTATTGACCTGTTGAGGTTAAAGGGGGACTGTAGTGACCTGTTGAGGTCGACTAGGATTTGTCGTGACCTGTTGAGGTTAACGGGGGTTTGTAGTGACCTGTTGATGAGGGTCTGTAGTGACCTGTTCAGGATGACGGTGGTTTATAGTGACCTGTTGAGTTTGACGGGAGTTATCAATATATCAGGTACAAACCATTTTCTCTTGATGAATAGCTATAATATCAGGAGGTTAATTACAGAGGATGCAGTACAGGTCATTTAATTAATCATAAAAGATGTGATACAGTCATTCAGTTAATCATATAGGGTGTAATAGTCATTCAATTAATCATAGATGATGTAACACAGGTATTAGATTAATAATAGAAAATGTAATACAGGTCATTAAGTTAATAACAAAAGATGTGATATAGGTCATTGGATTAATCGTAGATGTAATATTGGTTATCAAATTGATCATAGAAGATGTAATACAGGTCATTAAATTAATCATAGAAGATGTAATACAGGTCATTAGATTAATCATAGAAGATGTAATACAAGTCATTAGATTAATCATACATGAATATATGGATAGGAGTTGCGTATACATGAATATATGGATAGGAGTTGCGTATACATGAATATATGGATAGGAGTTGCGTATACATGAATATATGGATACGAATAGCGTATACATGAATATATGGATACGAATAGCGTATACATGAATATATGGATACGAATAGCGTATACATGAATATATGGATACGAATAGCGTATACATGAATATATGGATTACAAATATCGTATACATGAATATATGGATACGAATAGCGTATACATGAATATATGGATAGGAGTTGCGTATACATGAATATATGGATACGAATAGCGTATACATGAATATATGGATTACAAATATCGTATACATGAATATATGGATTACAAATATCGTATACATGAATATATGGATACGAATAGCGTATACATGAATATATGGATTACAAATATCGTATACATGAATATATGGATACGAATAGCGTATACATGAATATATGGATTACAAATATCGTATACATGAATATATGGATAGGAGTAGTGTATACATAGATATATGGATAGGAGTTGCGTATACATGAATATATGGATTACAAATATCGTATACATGAATATATGGATAGGAGTTGCGTATACATGAATATATGGATAGGAGTTGCGTATACATGAATATATGGATTACAAATATCGTATACATGAATATATGGATAGGAGTTGCGTATACATGAATATATGGATACGAATAGCGTATACATGAATATATGGATAGGAGTTGCGTATACATGAATATATGGATAGGAGTTGCGTATACATGAATATATGGATTACAAATATCGTATACATGAATATATGGATAGGAGTTGCGTATACATGAATATATGGATAGGAGTAGTGTATACATAGATATATGGATAGGAGTTGCGTATACATGAATATATGGATAGGAGTAGTGTATACATAGATATATGGATAGGAGTAGTGTATACATAGATATATGGATAGGAGTTGCGTATACATGAATATATGGATAGGAGTAGTGTATACATAGATATATGGATAGGAGTAGTGTATACATAGATATATGGATAGGAGTTGCGTATACATGAATATATGGATAGGAGTTGCGTATACATGAATATATGGATACGAATAGCGTATACATGAATATATGGATACGAATAGCGTATACATGAATATATGGATAGGAGTTGCGTATACATGAATATATGGATTACAAATATCGTATACATGAATATATGGATTACAAATATCGTATACATGAATATATGGATAGGAGTTGCGTATACATGAATATATGGATTACAAATATCGTATACATGAATATATGGATTACAAATATCGTATACATGAATATATGGATTACAAATATCGTATACATGAATATATGGATAGGAGTTGCGTATACATGAATATATGGATACGAATAGCGTATACATGAATATATGGATAGGAGTTGCGTATACATGAATATATGGATACGAATAGCGTATACATGAATATATGGATACGAATAGCGTATACATGAATATATGGATTACAAATATCGTATACATGAATATATGGATACGAATAGCGTATACATGAATATATGGATTACAAATATCGTATACATGAATATATGGATTACAAATATCGTATACATGAATATATGGATAGGAGTTGCGTATACATGAATATATGGATAGGAGTTGCGTATACATGAATATATGGATAGGAGTTGCGTATACATGAATATATGGATTACAAATATCGTATACATGAATATATGGATACGAATAGCGTATACATGAATATATGGATAGGAGTAGCGTATACATGAATATATGGATAGGAGTAGTGTATACATAGATATATGGATAGGAGTTGCGTATACATGAATATATGGATACGAATAGCGTATACATGAATATATGGATAGGAGTAGCGTATACATGAGTATATGGAGAGGAGTAGTGTATACATAGATATAGGGATAGGAGCTGCGTATACATGAATATATGGATACGAATAGCGTATATGTGAATATATGGATTACAAATATCGTATACATGAATATATGGATTACAAATATCGTATACATGAATAAATGGATTACAAATATCGTATACATGAATATATGGATTACAAATATCGTATACATGAATATATGGATTACAAATATCGTATACATGAATATATGGATTACAAATAGCGTATGTATGATATATGAAAGAGAAAATGAGGTTAAGGATGGAAAACCTGTGAAATGAAAGGATAAGAAGGACCCAAAACTGTTCACGGTAAGAAGGGAATGTGAAAGTATTTAAAGACTGGTTTCCTCGAGGCTGAGAAGGATGTGTGTGGTACATCATGAATAGGGTGTGCCAAGAAAGGTACAACACGGTGGAATGAAGACGTGAGAAGGTTAGCGGAGGAGAGAGAGAAAAGAAAGAAAAAGTTTGGAAGGAAGAGCTCAATCTGCGAGACTATATTGATGACTGAAGGACAAGATGGTAAAATATCTGTTCATAAAACTGGAAGGCTTTTAGGGCTCTGTATGGTGTATGTTTTTTAAGAACTATTAAGTTGGACAGTGAGCGACGGTATGAGTGAATGTTTTGGAAGTGCGTCAGGGCTGTGTTTTGTCACCATGGTTATTCATTGTGTTTTATGGATGGTAAAATGCATGAGACGAGAGCAAGGAGAGGCGATTGTGGTGAGGTACGTACCATGGAGAAACAGAAGGGAAGTTGGCACAGTTGCTATATGCAGATAACGCCGTAGACGAAGCTAGGACGCCTAGCTTCGTCTCTTCGATGTATATCAACTGACTGTTATATTTCTCTCTTGTGTCTCCCCTGATGATGTGATTATTACACGAAAGTGCACTTGGGAACTTTTCGTGTTTCATTTTCCCCGTGGACTCATAGGAATATCTTGATCACGCGCAAAATTGTGATCCTTTCCAATATATATATATATATATATATATATATATATATATATATATATATATATATATATATATATATATATGTATATATATATATTATCCCTGGGGATAGGGGAGAAAGAATACTTCCCACGTATTCCCTGCGTGTCGAAGGCGACTAAAAGGGGAGGGAGCGGGGGGCTGGAAATCGTCCCCTCTTGTTTTTTTTTTTTTAATTTTCCAAAAGAAGGAACAGAGAAGGGGGCCTGGTGAGGATGTTCCCTCAGAGGCCCAGTCCTCTGTTCTTAACGCTACCTTGCTGATGCGGGAAATGGCGAATAGTATGAAAAAAAAAATTGTATATATATATATATATATATATATATATATATATATATATATATATATATATATATATATATATTGAGTGGGAGATGTATAAAAGAAAGAGACAGGAGGTCAAGAGAAAGGTGCAAGAGGTGAAAAAAAGGGCAAATGAGAGTTGGGGTGCGAGAGTATCATTAAATTTTAGGGAGAATAAAAAGATGTTCTGGAAGGAGATAAATAAAGTGCGTAAGACAAGGGAGCAAATGGGAACTTCAGTGAAGGGCGCAAATGGGGAGGTGATAACAAGTAGTGGTGATGTGAGAAGGAGATGGAGTGAGTATTTTGAAGGTTTGTTGAATGTGTTTGATGAAAGAGTGGCAGATATAGGGTGTTTTGGTCGAGGTGGTGTGCAAAGTGAGAGGGTTAGGGAAAATGATTTGGTAAACAGAGAAGAGGTAGTAAAAGCTTTGGATGGTATTGCAGTGGAATTTATTAAAAAAGGGGGTGACTGTATTGTTGACTGGTTGGTAAGGTTATTTAATGTATGTATGACTCATGGTGAGGTGCCTGAGGATTGGCGGAATGCGTGCATAGTGCCATTGTACAAAGGCAAAGGGGATAAGAGTGAGTGCTCAAATTACAGAGGTATAAGTTTGTTGAGTATTCCTGGTAAATTATATGGGAGGATATTGATTGAGAGGGTGAAGGCATGTACAGAGCATCAGATTGGGGAAGAGCAGTGTGGTTTCAGAAGTGGTAGAGGATGTGTGGATCAGGTGTTTGCTTTGAAGAATGTATGTGAGAAATACTTAGAAAAGCAAATGGATTTGTATGTAGCATTTATGGATCTGGAGAAGGCATATGATAGAGTTGATAGAGATGCTCTGTGGAAGGTATTAAGAATATATGGTGTGGGAGGCAAGTTGTTAGAAGCAGTGAAAAGTTTTTATCGAGGATGTAAGGCATGTGTACGTGTAGGAAGAGAGGAAAGTGATTGGTTCTCAGTGAATGTAGGTTTGCGGCAGGGGTGTGTGATGTCTCCATGGTTGTTTAATTTGTTTATGGATGGGGTTGTTAGGGAGGTGAATGCAAGAGTTTTGGAAAGAGGGGCAAGTATGAAGTCTGTTGGGGATGAGAGAGCTTGGGAAGTGAGTCAGTTGTTGTTCGCTGATGATACAGCGCTGGTGGCTGATTCATGTGAGAAACTGCAGAAGCTGGTGACTGAGTTTGGTAAAGTGTGTGAAAGAAGAAAGTTAAGAGTAAATGTGAATAAGAGCAAGGTTATTAGGTACAGTAGGGTTGAGGGTCAAGTCAATTGGGAGGTGAGTTTGAATGGAGAAAAACTGGAGGAAGTGAAGTGTTTTAGATATCTGGGAGTGGATCTGGCAGCGGATGGAACCATGGAAGCGGAAGTGGATCATAGGGTGGGGGAGGGGGCGAAAATTCTGGGAGCCTTGAAGAATGTGTGGAAGTCGAGAACATTATCTCGGAAAGCAAAAATGGGTATGTTTGAAGGAATAGTGGTTCCAACAATGTTGTATGGTTGCGAGGCGTGGGCTATGGATAGAGTTGTGCGCAGGAGGATGGATGTGCTGGAAATGAGATGTTTGAGGACAATGTGTGGTGTGAGGTGGTTTGATCGAGTAAGTAACGTAAGGGTAAGAGAGATGTGTGGAAATAAAAAGAGCGTGGTTGAGAGAGCAGAAGAGGGTGTTTTGAAATGGTTCGGGCACATGGAGAGAATGAGTGAGGAAAGATTGACCAAGAGAATATATGTGTCGGAGGTGGAGGGAACGAGGAGAAGAGGGAGACCAAATTGGAGGTGGAAAGATGGAGTGAAAAAGATTTTGTGTGATCGGGGCCTGAACATGCAGGAGGGTGAAAGGAGGGCAAGGAATAGAGTGAATTGGAGCGATGTGGTATACCGGGGTTGACGTGCTGTCAGTGGATTGAATCAAGGCATGTGAAGCGTCTGGGGTAAACCATGGAAAGCTGTGTAGGTATGTATATTTGCGTGTGTGGACGTATGTATATACATGTGTATGGGGGTGGGTTGGGCCATTTCTTTCGTCTGTTTCCTTGCGCTACCTCGCAAACGCGGGAGACAGCGACAAAGCAAAAAAAAAAAAAAAGATATATATATATATATATATATATATATATATATATATATATATATATATATATATATATATATATATTCCCTGGGGATAGGGGAGAAAGAATACTTCCCACGTATTCCCTGCGTGTCGTAGAAGGCGACTAAAAGGGAAGGGAGCGTGGGGCTGGAAATCCTCCCCTCTCGTTTTTTTTTTTTTTTTTTTTTTAATTTTCCAAAAGAAGGAACAGAGAAGAGGTCCAGGTGAGGATATTCCCTCAAAGGCCCAGTCCTCTGTTCTTAACGCTACCTCGCTATCGCGGGAAATAGCGAATAGTATGAAAAAAAAAAATATATATATATATATATATATATATATATATATATACATATATATATGGCAACTTCCATCAGAATCTTAGAAACACTACCATTCAAGGGCTATGATTATAGAGGTTTAACCTTTCTGAAATTTTGAAGTTCATGAATACACTATAACCTACAAGGTTAAAAGAAGTCAGAAATATACGTTAATTAGTCACTTATAATGGCAGGGTAGGTCATCCATAGTCTATCTATAGCAATAAAGAGATTTTTTTTTTTTTTTTTTTATACTTTGTCGCTGTCTCCCGCGTTTGCGAGGTAGCGCAAGGAAACAGACAAAAGAAATGGCCCAACCCCCCCCCCCCATACACATGTACATGCACACGTCCACACACGCAAACATACATACCTACACAGCTTTCCATGGTTTACCCCAGACGCTTCACATGCCTTGATTCAATCCACTGACAGCACGTCAACCCCTGTATACCACATCGCTCCAATTCACTCTATTCCTTGCCCTCCTTTCACCCTCCTGCATGTTCAGGCCCCGATCACACAAAATCTTTTTCACTCCATCTTTCCACCTCCAATTTGGTCTCCCTCTTCTCCTCGTTCCCTCCACCTCCGACACATATATCCTCTTGGTCAATCTTTCCTCACTCATTCTCTCCATGTGCCCAAACCATTTCAAAACACCCTCTTCTGCTCTCTCAACCATGCTCTTTTTATTTCCACACATCTCTCTTACCCTTACGTTACTTACTCGATCAAACCACCTCACACCACACATTGTCCTCAAACATCTCATTTCCAGCACGTCCATCCTCCTGCGCACAACTCTATCCATAGCCCACGCCTCGCAACCATACAACATTGTTGGAACCACTATTCCTTCAAACATACCCATTTTTGCTTTCCGAGATAATGTTCTCGACTTCCACACATTTTTCAAGGCTCCCAAAATTTTCGCCCCCTCCCCCACCCTATGATCCACTTCCGCTTCCATGGTTCCATCCGCTGACAGATCCACTCCCAGATATCTAAAACACTTCACTTCCTCCAGTTTTTCTCCATTCAAACTCACCTCCCAATTGACTTGACCCTCAACCCTACTGTACCTAATAACCTTGCTTTTATTCACATTTACTCTTAACTTTCTTCTTCCACACACTTTACCAAACTCAGTCACCAGCTTCTGCAGTTTCTCACATGAATCAGCCACCAGCGCTGTATCATCAGCGAACAACAACTGACTCACTTCCCAAGCTCTCTCATCCCCAACAGACATCATACTTGCCCCTCTTTCCAGGACTCTTGCATTTACCTCCCTAACAACCCCATCCATAAACAAATTAAACAACCATGGAGACATCACACACCCCTGCCGCAAACCTACATTCACTGAGAACCAATCACTTTCCTCTCTTCCTACACGTACACATGCCTTACATCCTCGATAAAAACTTTTCACTGCTTCTAACAACTTGCCTCCCACACCATATATTCTTAATACCTTCCACAGAGCATCTCTATCAACTCTATCATATGCCTTCTCCAGATCCATAAATGCTACATACAAATCCCTTTGCTTTTCTAAGTATTTCTCACATACATTCTTCAAAGCAAACACCTGATCCACACATCCTCTACCACTTCTGAAACCGCACTGCTCTTCCCCAATCTGATGCTCTGTACATGCCTTCACCCTCTCAATAAAGAGATAAATGAGTTATTTTTATATGCAGACGAGTTGTGAACGAGGTAGAAGTATGAAATGGTTTTCCTCAAGTCTTAGGTGAGTCAGGGTTGTAGTATCGGTGTTGTCAAGATGTGAAAACGACCGCCCCTCCTTCAGAAAACGAAAGCTCATCTGGCCTTCGTCGAGTGAAGGACCTGGGCGCCTCCTGACAGTCTAAAGGAGGGTTACGATCCATCCCAAAACACATTTCCGAGACATGAGAGAGAGAGAGAGAGAGAGAGAGAGAGAGAGAGAGAGATAGCATTGTTAAGCATGTGCACGTGGTAACCCCAGTACGATCAAACCACATCACACCACACATTGTCCTCAAACATCTCATTTCCAGCACATCCATCCTCCTGCGCACAACTCTATCCATAGCCCATGCCTCGCAACCATACAACATTGTTGGAACCACTATTCCTTCAAACATACCCTGCTTGTCTTCACACAGAGGCTTCGGGCAGTAAGTACACTGGGTACGTAAGGTCATGGTGTAGCTCGCCACTGACGGCGCCCCGCTTCACGCGCACCATGCGCTCCACCACAGTGAGAGAGGGCAGCAGACTCCGGCTCTCCACCGAGTATCGTGGCTCGCCCACACCCAGGACAAAGTGGTACAGGTGAGTTCCCCTTTAAATAAGGAGGAAGAATTGTTTCTGATACACATTATAACAATTACAAGAGCCACCCTACTCGCCGTGGATCATGTCTGACAGTTGTTTGTGTGTGTGTGTGATGGCAGGAACAACGAGTTGCTGCCCTTGTGTGACGACTTCCCGCAGAGCTACAACGGGAGGAGGGCGTCGCTCGAGATCCCCTCGGCCACCGCAGCTGACGCGGGCACCTACACCTGTGTCCTCGTCAACGACGCTGGCAAAAGTGAATGTTCTTGTGAGGTTAGTCTACCCTGACGTACACCAGACCAGAAACCTTCAGTGTTAGTAATCTTAAGAATGAATCACATATAATCATTTCTAGGATGGATTATAAGTACGTTAATCATTCTAGAATATAATCCATTGATCACGCGATGAGGATACTGCAGGAAATGATCTAATAAGCCGAGAAACCATTAACTCCTGTGTTGATCATCCTGAGTTACAGAAAACAGAATGCGATGACTCGAAGCCATAATATTTTCCATGCGATCTTTCATAGCCATAAAGTAACATAGACATAAAGTAATATAGCCATAAAGTAACATAGCCATAAAGTAACATAGCCATAAAGTAACTTAAGCATTATATAAGAAACACACAATAACATATCAGCTCATATTGTCCTTGATAATGATATCAAATCATTTTCAGGATGTTTCTTCGCCATTAAGCAGCTCACACAATCTATGAGGAACACAGAATAGTATATCAGCTCATTGTTATCTCTGATGATGATATCTTAAACTGCAGAGCAGAACCTGTCTGTCTGGTAACTACAGGACTGCTGGTTAGGTCAACACTGTACCAATTACTGTGACCCAGAATAACATAGGTTCAGATCCTATGATCGTCTTGAGGGAAAGATCACGCGATTAATCACAAATACAAGACATAATCAATTTTTTGTTGCTACTTTCGGAATAGTATATGTGATCCTCGCTGATCAAGGGTGTAACGTACCATAGTTTATGTTAAAACAGCTGTTTGGTGAATGGGTCATGTGATTAGCAATGGCTTATGTGATTAATAGTGGTCAATATAATCAAGATCAATTCATGGAATGGCTCATTTAATTAGGTATTGCATTTCGATTGATACGGCTCATCAGAATAACTCATGCGAGTTAGCTTATTATGTGTGAGATAGCTCACTGATTACTTCAAGTGATTAATAATGATCATATATTCATTATCATTATCATTATTAATCTTAACTATAATAGAATCCAAATGACTCTTTCTCCAAAGGCTCCTGTAGCTTTGAGGCTGCACTACAGCCAGCAGCAGGGAAAGGAGGAACTCCTTTGGTAAGAAGTGTCTCGACGAAAGTGTACTTCCATATTACAATCTCGCCGAGACTGAATACCCACTCGCGGTGTAACCGCAAGCAGGCGGAGTCCGGTAGCACCAGTGATTAAGAAACACTACTGTAAACATTGTGATTGTGAGTGACTCGTGAACCATATGGTTCTCTGGTCGTATACCACCACAAGAGAAGGAATGTTTGTGTGAGCGAAGATGTGGTTTATCCTCAACACAAGACCAGTGGAAAGTTATGCGAACACTTTGTTGATTATGATCACATGATAATAAAGGTCTTCATTGTAGAATACAATACTCATATGATCAGTGGTTATTCAGTAGCTCATTAATCATTTCCGACGATAGAATGTTGCTTGCGTGATCGCTCTGGATGTAATCAGTAGTTCATGTGGTTAATGCTAACTGGAATCATCTTCTGTGATTCCTTTTGATTAATGCTAACTGGAATCATCTCTCATGATTCCTTTTGTTTAATGCTAACTGGAATCATCTTCTGTGATTCCTTTCAACTGAAATATACCACTGTAATCATCACAGACCAAATATTCCCCATGTGATAACTGGCAGACGGTGGAGCAAATCACACTGGAGAACAGTTTCTGTGTTTACTTAAAACCACATAACTGTTGCTGTAAGCGAGGGCGAGGAATGATTCATGGAAGAACGGGATGAGATGTAATGTCTAATTCGTGTACAGTGACGTCAGGTCAAGAATAAATAGAACTGACAAAGCTTTCGCTAAAGCTGTCATCGAGTGCAGTGCTGATCAAGCCGTTTATCAACTATTCACAGCTTTAAATACGTTTCACGTCGGTTTTTAACTGGTTTAAGGCCTTCCGTACTATATTTAAGAGACAACGTAAGTGTTTTACAGTGAATCACCGATTTCGATGCTTTAGACATTCCTTGGGAACGTGTATATGAATCAGTTTGTTATTATTAATATCCCTTATGTACGAGTCTGACAACATGAAGACGACTGCTCGTCCAGTAGAAGGCCTGTGAAGCTTCGGTGGTCATGAACTGGTTCATGAAGCTTTGTAGCTCGTGGCATGTAGGTTCATAATGCCTTACTGTACGGTTCTTAGCTGGGCACTGTGGATCTGAAGCACACTGTTGTATAATGTATATCATAATGAATTTCGGTACCATCAGACAACTACTTTACACTGCTCGTGTTTGTTATTATTAGACCGCGATGCTTACAGCGTTAGAGCAAATAGCTTCGTTCGCTACATAACCGATATGTACTTGTTGCAATTGGTAACATACAAATCAGCTAACTTACTCAATATGCAGTCGATTTCTTGATGTACATTAATAGCCACTGGCAATAATGAAGTGGTTGGTAATAGCTCCGTTAGATATTTCTATAGGTATCGCAAAACAGTAAGGTAAACAGTGGTACGGGAGAGCTAAACATTTCATACAAGAAGGTAAAAGTTGAAGGGTTGCAATCCGACCAAGAATCCGGATTCAGATTCGTATGTTTATCTTTTTTAACCGTCCGCCAACAGCCGCACGTCTTTTTGTTTGTTGTTTTTGTGTGGTGTGTTGGTATCCACTTTCAGATGCCGCCGATCGGGGGTGGGGAATACCTTTTCAGATACTCTGATTCGGAATCCGGGTTCTAAGCGAGCGCAACCCAACCACCAACCCCCACGAGCCAGACGTTTCAGATCTGCCAAGGTGGGAAGGTGTCGGCGTATTCGAGGTCCCGTGGCGTTAAAGTGTTTGGTTAATCTTTGAGGGATTCTCGCATCAAAGGTTCGTTATGGCTATGAGACGCTTCGATTCAGTGATATTCACACCAGTCCGTCACTGTACGCGATTGTGAGTGTGTGTTTGTGTGGTGTGTTGAGGACCAGCAGCGTCCTGTGAGCTGGGTAAGGCTAGTCCTAGTCTTCACCAGTTGCCGTATCCCTTGACCGCCTGCGTTCTGTGGAGTTTTAGAAAGAAAAAGAAAAGAAATGCTTAGGAATCACCAGGTTGTGTCATCGTTCAGTTCGTAGTAGCTTTTGAGTAACGACATGCATATATATATCTTGGCGTTCGTTATGAGGCAGTGTCAACATCTGTGTCAACGTGAATTCATGACCATATTTCACATAGATATGCCCAGTTATCGACCGGTTTGTGCTGTAGAAACACACGAGCTGTTCACCTGGAGGTAAAGCCACTTTGTGAAGGTAACTGGAGTGCTGTGCCCGCCCCACAGGTGGTGGTGGAACATCACCATCAGACAGACAACCAGCCACCGCACTTCCTCAGACGACTCCAGGACTTCACGGTTCTCGATGGCGACGAGGTCAGACTCTCCGTTAAACTCTCAGGTGAGTCCCACTGCTGAATGTCATGTTCAGGTGAGTCCCACTGCTTAAATGTCTTGTTCAGGTGAGTCCCAGTGCTTAAATGTCTTGTTCAGGTGAGTCTGCTGGTGCTCTGGGGGATCATGCTAGGCGTACGTAGGTGAGTGTTGCAGAGCAGGTGGTGGCTGGTGATGTAGCCACGAAGATCTCTCTCTCGACTTGACTGGAGATAAGAGCACTGGGAGTTGATGTGTTTGGGAGGGCGTTTGTTGGAGAGCTCTTGAGAGTGTGGTGAGGAAGAGGAAGGAAAATTGAAGGAAAGGAGTGTTGGTGTGGTGGTGGTGGGGGGAGGGGTATATGTCTCGGGGCTCATTTCAAGTACTATATTGTTATAGAGGAAATCTATGAGGTGGGAGTGCTGTGAAGATCAGGGAAAATGTTGCCCCGTTGGTCGTAATCACTTCTATCGAAATTTGAATCCACTGATATTCTTTCCTCGATTGCCATATAGATTAGTTTGTGGTGTCCCCTAAACTTATTCACCGAGTTTTGTTTTACTCATATGAGTCACAAATGTCGGTCCGGTAAGACTCATACCACTCATTCAGCTCAGTGGATGATGTTCAAATAGATCTTGTTGACCGGGGAAAATTCATAATTTTTATGATGTTCGAGATGAGACTCGAACTGTTTATGTGAGATACTTTTTGGCGTCATGATTTTGACCTTTTGAATAAGGGTTAGTAGAGGTGGTGTAGTAGACATGGTCTTTGACCTGACCTGTAGATAGAAATGATGGTGAGTTACGGTGCTGAGGGAGACATGATGGTGAGTTACGGTGCTGAGGGAGACATGATGGTGAGGTACGGTGCTGAGGGAGACATGATGGTGAGGTACGGTGCTGAGGGAGACATGATGGTGAGGTACGGTGCTGAGGGAGACATGATGGTGAGGTACGGTGCTGAGGGAGACATGGTGGTGAGGTACGGTGCTGAGGGAGACATGATGGTGAGGTACGGTGCTGAGGGAGACATGATGGTGAGGTACGGTGCTGAGGGAGACATGATGGTGAGGTACGGTGCTGAGGGAGACATGATGGTGAGGTACGGTGCTGAGGGAGACATGATGGTGAGGTACGGTGCTGAGGGAGACATGATGGTGAGGTACGGTGCTGAGGGAGACATGGTGGTGAGGTACGGTGCTGAGGGAGACATGATGGTGAGGTACGGTGCTGAGGGAGACATGATGGTGAGGTACGGTGCTGAGGGAGACATGATGGTGAGGTACGGTGCTGAGGGAGACATGATGGTGAGGTACGGTGCTGAGGGAGACATGATGGTGAGGTACGGTGCTGAGGGAGACATGATGGTGAGGTACGGTGCTAAGGGAGACATGATGGTGAGGTACGGTGCTGAGGGAGACATGGTGGTGAGGTACGGTGCTGAGGGAGACATGGTGGTGAGGTACGGTGCTGAGGGAGACATGATGGTGAGGTACGGTGCTGAGGGAGACATGGTGGTGAGGTACGGTGCTGAGGGAGACATGATGGTGAGTTACGGTGCTGAGGGAGACATGGTGGTGAGGTACAGTGCTGAGGGAGACATGATGGTGAGTTACGGTGCTGAGGGAGACATGGTGGTGAGGCACGGTGCTGAGGGAGACATGATGGTGAGGTACGGTGCTGAGGGAGACATGGTGGTGAGGTACGGTGCTGAGGGAGACATGGTGGTGAGGTACGGTGCTGAGGGAGACATGGTGGTGAGGTAGGGTGCTGAGAGAGACATGATGGTGAGGTACGGTGCTGAGGGAGACATGATGGTGAGGTACGGTGCTGAGGGAGACAGATCTTCATTCGCTTGTTTAACAAATTCTTTATGTGGGTAAAGGTTACTGTGGCAGTACCATTCACAGCATCGTCAGTGACTAGCTGTACGCATGGTGTAGTTCGTCCCTGGCATTTACCACGACGTAAATCATGTGATGTTGTAACATTGGAAGTTTGAAACACGCAGCGAAGTGCACTGCTGTGATGGCAATGATCATTCCCAGCCCAGATGTGGTGAAGCGTTTGGTAGAAAAGGTTTTTGCGAAACACTCCCGGGGAAACGGCCGATATTTTAATAAGAAAAAGATGAAATGCGACTAATGATAAAGGGAAAAAAAAAGAGAATACGAAGACTGGCATAGCTAAGTGAGAATTATCGTCCAGGAACGTTAGTGGAACATAACAAGAAACAAGTCTATTCCTACAACTCGCAATGGGGTCGTTTCTACTTTAAAGTCATTAACCTTTTTTTGTTAATCCAGGTATAGATATGTCAGTGTATAAATTCACATAACTTTTGATAAAGTAGCGTAAATAAAGTAGATAACTACCGTGGTTAACAAGGTAGCATTCAACCTGTTTGTGTTCGTGATTGTGTGATAATGTTTCTTGCTGTGTTAAGATCTTCCATTCCTACGTGTACAAGGTCGTGAGGGTGACGTAAGAACTGTTTAACAGCAAGATAACTGTTCATTTATCAATTCTAAGAGAGATGTGGTGTTTATAACACACTTGCAACGGCTGCTTGAAAGAGGACACGTAATTTCCTAAACCTGAATATAGTAATACATCGGAAACAAGCCATACACATCCCCTTGATCGGGAAATAACATGGATGTAGGAATTTCGATTGTCATTTTATCTGTAGATAGTCGCAGTAAATGTTTGCTTGAATGACATTCCTGGGGCCAGTAAGTGAACAACTGAAGTGATGCTTGTTTTGATGTGTTATTTCGTGTCCATAAGGAAAGTAAGCAACTTAAGTCGCTTGTCATGTTAATAATTGCACAGAATTCCTTTTTGACCAGATTCCATCTTATTTTCGAAGGTGATCCTTCTTATCCTTGAGTCACGTTACAGTCTTAATTAAAGAATACGAACTAATGTGCTTCACGAAAAAAGTTCGTAATTCTTATGAAGTTTGAAAAAAGAAAAGGACATTTTTTT
Organism: Panulirus ornatus; assembly: GCF_036320965.1. Lineage (NCBI taxonomy): Eukaryota > Metazoa > Arthropoda > Malacostraca > Decapoda > Palinuridae > Panulirus > Panulirus ornatus. The sequence goes on along the minus strand of NC_092251.1, from coordinate 19,375,540 downwards.
CTAAAAAAAGAATACGACGTATTGTAACTTGGGTCATTGGAAGGTGGTTGTAATCATGACGATTAATAACTCCGACTGTGTACTTCCACAAGCATTAAAGAGTATTGGATGGCTATGACCACAAACAGCTTTTGTGAGGATCGTTCGTATAGCTGGGGATCCATACTGCAGCTGCGTAGGGTAATGAAAAGGGCAAGAACGCCCAGCTCCCTGTAGATTCTTATCTTTCTACCCCTACAGGACACTTAGACAGAGGGATTCATGTTGCTCGAGGATACTAAAAGTAAATACACAAGACAGTAAGACGTAAATTTTTGTAAGGTCAGATTGTAAGATAAGGGTCATGGTGAAGGGCAGGAAGTTGTGGAGGAGTTCAAGTCTGTAGAAGTAAAATTTATCAGGGTTGGCGGTAGGAAAGCGGAAGGTGAAAGATAAAGTCATATACAGTGTACTTAATATATAGTGGAGGAAGATTGAGGTAAAGTGAAAGCTCTGGTAAATGGAGAAAGCTTAAGAGTAAAGCGTACAAGAAGCTTACATGAAGAAGCACTTGGCCCGACGTAGACTTAAGCTGTGAGATCCTAGTGTATATACGTCAGGAAACGTAAGAAATTGACCTGTAGAGATGCCGAGTATAAATATTGCAGAAAATAGGTTGGTCGAGAAGGTATAAACATAACAGCCAAAAGTGCAAGGAGGAGAACTAGATAACAGAGAGAGAACAGATAAAAGCTTAGAGTATATCAGGTAGAGGTGTATGTTGGACCTGATATGAAGTAACACGCTGGTCTTACTTGACTAAGCAGCTTTGTGTGTGTTAAGTTGAAAAGTACGAAGCACTTTTATTATAAGTGTGGAGGTCCACGATTCATTATGATGCACTGGACATGGGATGAAGATATACTTATGACCTTTCCTATTCAATTAAGAATGGAGTGATGATAAATGGACATAAATGGACGCATTTGTAAGTTAATTACTGTTTATTAGTTAATGTTCTTATTCATCTTTTGTGGTCTCATCGTGAAAGTAGAAGTGCGATGAATATATAACGAAACAAATGTTGTGCGTTTTTCGTATGCCTTGCCTCACTCATGCCTTGTTTGTTTTGGCATCCAGAGGTTGAAGTGGCGAGGCTGTGTTCCTTTTTTTTTTATATATCTATCGTCTATTATCATCTTTGAGGGTCGCATCTGGCCATTCTTTGTTTACGCTAGGTATGGTGACGTTGGCTAGGTTTCGTTCTGTCGTCTACTTGTTTAGGACGTGGTGATATTCCAGCCTACAACACTCCCTGACTCTCAAAGTGCTCCCTGTATTGATGGGTTGATACAAGTGGTGTAGGTTGAAGTACCTGGGATTGAAATCCATTCCCTCATAAACACGTTCTTCATTCCGGGACGTGAGCGTATCATCGGCTCGGTTTTCTTTTGATTTTATTTACTTTTATTTCTTGCTAAAATTAATTGTGTAAAGAAATTAGACATTTACCTTTCCAGTTGTTTTGTTGTGCAACTTTTGGTTTAATGAGAGCCATTGAATTCGATAAATGATTTTATGTTCCAGGTTATCAAGTAACATGATTGTAGGAGCATTATAACATTATATGTGACTATAGGAGCATTATAACATGACTATAGGACCATTGTAACATTGTATGTGACTCTTGGACCATTATAACATTGTATGTGACAGTAGGAGCATTATAACATGACTGTAGGACCATTATAACATTGTGTGTGACTGTAGGAGCATTATAACATGACTGTAGGACCATTATAGCATTGTGTGTGACCGTAGGAGCATTATAACATGACTGTAGGACCATTATAATATTGTGTGTGACTGTAGGAGCATTATAACATTGTGTGTGACTGTAGGAGCATTATAACATTTTATGTGACTGTAGGAGCATTATAACATGACTGTAGGACCATTATAATATTGTGTGTGACTGTAGGAGCATTATAACATTGTGTGTGACTGTAGGAGCATTATAACATTGTATGTGACTGTAGGAGCATTATAACATGACTGTAGGACCATTATAACATTGTGTGTGACTGTAGGAGCATTATAACATGACTGTAGGACCATTATAGCATTGTGTGTGACCGTAGGAGCATTATAACATGACTGTAGGACCATTATGATATTGTGTGTGACTGTAGGAGCATTATAACATTGTGTGTGACTGTAGGAGCATTATAACATTGTATGTGACTGTAGGAGCATTATAACATGACTGTAGGAGCATTATAACATTGTATGTGACTGTAGGAGCATTATAACATTGTATGTGACAGTAGGAGCATTATAACATGACTGTAGGACCATTATAATATTGTGTGTGACTGTAGGAGCATTATAACATTGTATGTGACAGTAGGAGCATTATAACATGACTGTAGGACCATTATAATATTGTGTGTGACTGTAGGAGCATTATAACATTGTATGTGACAGTAGGAGCATTATAACATGACTGTAGGACCATTATAATATTGTGTGTGACTGTAGGAGCATTATAACATGACTGTAGGACCATTATGATATTGTGTGTGACTGTAGGAGCATTATAACATTGTGTGTGACTGTAGGAGCATTATAACATTGTATGTGACTGTAGGAGCATTATAACATTGTATGTGACAGTAGGAGCATTATAACATGACTGTAGGACCGTTATAACATTGTATGTGACAGTAGGAGCATTATAACATGACTGTAGGACCATTATAATATTGTGTGTGACAGTAGGAGCATTATAACATGACTGTAGGACCATTATAATATTGTGTGTGACAGTAGGAGCATTATAACATGACTGTAGGACCATTATAATATTGTGTGTGACAGTAGGAGCATTATAACATTGTGTGTGACTGTAGGAGCATTATAACATTGTATGTGACAGTAGGAGCATTATAACATGACTGTAGGACCATTATAATATTGTGTGTGACAGTAGGAGCATTATGACATGACTGTAGGACCATTATAATATTGTGTGTGACAGTAGGAGCATTATAACATGACTGTAGGACCATTATAATATTGTGTGTGACTGTAGGAGCATTATAACATTGTGTGTGACTGTAGGAGCATTATAACATTGTATGTGACAGTAGGAGCATTATAACATGACAGTAGGAGCATTATAACATTGTATGTGACTGTGGGAGCATTATAACATGACTGTAGGAGCATTATAACATTGTATGTGACAGTAGGAGCATTATAACATGACTGTAGGAGCATTATAACATTGTATGTGACAGTAGGAGCATTATAACATGACTGTAGGAGCATTATAACATTGTGTGTGACTGTAGGAGCATTTAAACATTGTATGTGACTGTGGGAGCATTATAACATGACTGTAGGAGCATTATAACATTGTATGTGACTGTGGGAGCATTATAACAAGGGGTCTTTGATCTCCTCTCAGGCTCGCAGCCCATGAAGGTGGTGTGGGTCCGTAACGACCAGGAGATCCCTGACTCTCCTGACTTCCGATACGAAGAGGAAGACAGCGGCAGCTACTCGCTGGTGATCCGCGACGCCTTCCCGGAAGACGCGGGCGTCTATATCTGCGAGGCTTACAACGCGGTTGGTGACGCCCACTGCTACTGCAAGCTCTCCGTCCACGGTAAGCACGACGCTCGTGGCTCAGGACGCCCCCTGTGTTCACCACAGTGGGTAGGGTGAGGATACATATGTGTGAGGCACCACGTCCCCTGTGTTCACCACAGTGGGTAGACTGAGGATACATATGTGTGAGGCACCACGTCCCCTGTGTTCACCACAGTGGGTAGGTTGAGGATAACCATGTGTGTGAGGCACCACGTCCCCTGTGTTCTACCACAGTGGGTAGGCTGAGGTTACTCATATGTGTGAGGCACCACGTCCCCTGTGTTCACCACAGTGGGTAGGGTGAGGATACATATGTGTGAGGCACCACGTCCCCTGTTTTCACCACAGTGGGTAGACTGAGGTTACTCATATGTGTGAGGCACCACGTCCCCTGTGTTCACCACAGTGGGTAGGTTGAGGATACATATGTGTGAGGCACCACGTCAGTGACCTGGGTAAGGCTGGGGGCGCCCCCTGTGTCCAGGATCATACTGATGACCATGGCTAGGCTGGGGACGTCCTTGTGTACAACCAGAAATAGGTTTGGGATACTTGTTACCATAATGCTTGGGACATCTCACAACCCAAGGTTGTTTAGAAACACTCATATGTGGGACCAGACCTACAATCTTGGGATGGCTGAGGACGTCCATGTCGTAAGACACCACATTCGTGACCTGTTGTTGGCTAGGGACGCCTTAGGAATTGACTATATACCCATGACCCACGGAATATGGGGCTGCCACGCAAGAACCTCCAGTGGGTCTCAAAGTAGACGGTTTCTATCTATATTATGTAGCCTAGATTTCTATTACTGAGATGTAGCCTAGGTTTCTATCACTGTGAGATGTAGCTTAGATTTCTTTCACTGTGAGATGTAGCTTAGGTTTCTATCACTGTGAGATGTAGCTTAGGTTTCTGTCACTGTGAGATGTAGCTTAGATTTCTGTCACTGTGAGATGTAGCTTAGGTTTCTATCACTGTGAGATGTAGCTTAGGTTTCTATCACTGTGAGATGTAGCTTAGGTTTCTGTCACTGTGAGATGTAGCTTAGGTTTCTGTCACTGTGAGATATAGCCTAGGTTTCTGTCACTGTGAGATGTAGCTTAGATTTCTGTCACTGTGAGATGTAGCTTAGGTTTCTGTCACTGTGAGATGTAGCTTAGATTTCTGTCACTGTGAGATGTAGCTTAGGTTTCTATCACTGTGATATGTAGCTTAGGTTTCTATCACTGTGATATGTAGCTTAGGTTTCTATCACTGTGAGATGTAGCTTAGATTTCTGTCACTGTGAGATGTAGCTTAGGTTTCTATCACTGTGAGATGTAGCTTAGGTTTCTATCACTGTGAGATGTAGCTTAGGTTTCTGTCTGTGAGATGTAGCTTAGGTTTCTGTCACTGTGAGATATAGCCTAGGTTTCTGTCACTGTGAGATGTAGCTTAGATTTCTGTCACTGTGAGATGTAGCTTAGGTTTCTGTCACTGTGAGATGTAGCTTAGATTTCTGTCACTGTGAGATGTAGCTTAGGTTTCTATCACTGTGATATGTAGCTTAGGTTTCTATCACTGTGAGATGTAGCTTAGGTTTCTTTCACTGTGAGATGTAGCTTAGATTTCTGTCACTGTGAGATGTAGCTTAGGTTTCTTTCACTGTGAGATGTAGCTTAGGTTTCTATCACTGTGAGATGTAGCTTAGGTTTCTTTCACTGTGAGATGTAGCTTAGATTTCTGTCACTGTGAGATGTAGCTTAGGTTTCTGTCTGTGAGATGTAGCCTAGGTTTCTATCACTGTGAGATGTAGCTTAGGTTTCTATCACTGTGAGATGTAGCTTAGGTTTCTGTCACTGTGAGATGTAGCTTAGGTTTCTTTCACTGTGAGATGTAGCTTAGGTTTCTATCACTGTGAGATGTAGCCTAGGTTTCTGTCACTGTGATATGTAGCTTAGGTTTCTGTCTGTGAGATGTAGCCTAGGTTTCTGTCACTGTGATATGTAGCTTAGGTTTCTGTCTGTGAGATGTAGCTTAGGTTTCTGTCACTGTGATATGTAGCTTAGGTTTCTATCTGTGATATGTAGCTTAGGTTTCTATCACTGTGAGATGTAGCTTAGGTTTCTATCACTGTGAGATGTAGCCTAGGTTTCTATCACTGTGAGATGTAGCCTAGGTTTCTATCACTGTGAGATGTAGCTTAGGTTTCTATCACTGTGAGATGTAGCTTAGGTTTCTATCACTGTGAGATGTAGCCTAGGTTTCTATCACTGTGAGATGTAGCTTAGGTTCCTATCACTGTGAGATGTAGCTTAGGTTTCTATCACTGTGAGATGTAGCCTAGGTTTCTATCACTGTGAGATGTAGCTTAAGTTTCTATCACTGTGAGATGTAGCCTAGGTTTCTATCACTGTGAGATGTAGCCTAGGTTTCTATCACTGTGAGATGTAGCCTAGGTTCCTATCACTGTGAGATGTAGCTTAGTCGGGGATTCTCCAAGTATGAGATGGTTTCTATCAGTATGAGCTGTATGCTATACGCAGTTCCCTCTGGAGTCTTGATGAACATTGATCATGACACACTGGTTTCACCGCATGTAAGGGAATACCCAAGATTTGACGTAATATCCCCTTTCGGGCGAAAGACAAGTGCACACTGTAGGATAATAATCAGCACATACTACAGAGTCACTGAATTTTCATAAATGAAAATGTTCGGTATCTGTCCCTCAAAGGATTCTCAGTATTACGTATTCAATCAAGACCCACTTTATGTGGTTTGTACCCCTCCAAGGCGAGCATGTGTGGTATGTCCACCGAGATCTAAGACTGTGCGTCACGCAAGAGAAGTGAGATGGACCCCTTTGCAGAAAGTTCTTGACAAAACTATACTCTTTTCCGTTCACTATCGATGACAAAACCTTTCGAAAGGTTCACCATCGATGACAAAACCTTTCGAAAGTAATTTCTCACTCGTGGAGTCCGGTAACACTATTCCGTGATTATAGATAAGCCAACATATAATCATATTTTGCGTAACTGATTTATGGCAAGGTTCCCAGTCCATGAATCTTGCATTACCTGCCTCTGGCGAAGGGAGCGACTCTCATATACTTGAACATCTTAGATTTGGTAACGCCATATCCCCACATCCCCCCACAGTAGGATTATTTCCTAGACCTATGTTTGTTTTTGGTGCACATACAGGAAATTGTGTGGCTCATATAGTTAAATGGACCTCCGTGGTGTGGCGGTCAGCGTTCCTGACCGTGACGCATTCACGGGCCACCGCCCAGGGTCGAGCATGGCATAGGTTCCAATCCTGGTTGACGCACTCGGTCCACAGTCAACCCAGCTGTTTATCTTCCTCCAGGGGTTGGTTGAGAAGTTTGATATCTAGCTTAGGGTAGGATATATATATATATATATATATATATATATATATATATATATATATATATATATATATATATATATCCTTGTATTAACTTTCTAAAATGGGAAACAGAAGAAGGAGTCACGCGGGGAGTGATCATCCTCCTCGAAGGCTCAGAGTGGGGTGCCTAAATGTGTGTGGATGTAACCAAGATGTGAAAAAAGGAGAGATAGGTAGTATGTTTGAGGAAAGGAACCTGGATGTTTTGGCTCTGAGTGAAACGAAGCTCAAGGGTAAAGGGGAAGAGTGGTTTGGAAATGTCTGGGGAGTGAAGTCAGGGGTTAGTGAGAGGACAAGAGCAAGGGAAGGAGTAGCAATACTCCTGAAACAGGAGTTGTGGGAGTATGTGATAGAATGTAAGAAAGTAAATTCTCGATTAATATGGGTAAAATTGAAAGTTGATGGAGAGAGGTGGGTGATTATTGGTGCATATGCACCTGGGCATGAGAAGAAAGATCATGAGAGGCAAGTGTTTTGGGAGCAGCTAAATGAGTGTGTTAGCGGTTTTGATGCACGAGACCGGGTTATAGTGATGGGTGATTTGAATGCAAAGGTGAGTAATGTGGCAGTTGAGGGAATAATTGGTATGCATGGGGTGTTCAGTGTTGTAAATGGAAATGGTGAAGAGCTTGTAGATTTATGTGCTGAAAAAGGACTGATGATTGGGAATACCTGGTTTAAAAAGCGAGATATACATAAGTATACTTATGTAAGTAGGAGAGATGGCCAGAGAGCGTTATTGGATTACGTGTTAATTGACAGGCGTGCGAAAGAGAGACTTTTGGATGTTAATGTGCTGAGAGGTGCAACTGGAGGGATGTCTGATCATTATCTTGTGGAGGCTAAGGTGAAGATTAGTATGGGTTTTCAGAAAAGAGGAGTGAATGTTGGGGTGAAGAAGGTGGTGAGAGTAAGTGAGCTTGGGAAGGAGACCTGTGTGGGGAAGTACCAGGAGAGACTGTGTACAGAATGGAAAAAGGTGAGAACAATGGAAGTAAGGGGAGTCGGGGAGGAATGGGATGTATTTAGGGAATCAGTGATGGATTGCGCAAAAGATGCTTGTGGCATGAGAAGAGTGGGAGGTGGGCTGTTTAGAAAGGGTAGTGTGTGGTGGGATGAAGAAGTAAGAGTATTAGTGAAAGAGAAGAGAGAGGCATTTGGACGATTTTTGCAGGGAAAAAATGCAATTGAGTGGGAGAAGTATAAAAGAAAGAGACAGGAGGTCAAGAGAAAGGTGCAAGAGGTGAAAAAAAGGGCAAATGAGAGTTGGGGTGAGAGACTATCAGTAAATTTTAGGGAGAATAAAAAGATGTTCTGGAAGGAGGTAAATAGGGTGCGTAAGACAAGGGAGCAAATGGGAACTTCAGTGAAGGGCGTAAATGGGGAGGTGATAACAAGTAGCGGTGATGTGAGAAGGAGATGGAATGAGTATTTTGAAGGTTTGTTGAATGTGTCTGATGACAGAGTGGCAGATATAGGGTGTTTTGGTCGAGGTGGTGTGCAAAGTGAGAGGGTTAGGGAAAATGATTTGGTAAACAGAGAAGAGGTAGTAAAAGCTTTGCGGAAGATGAAAGCCGGCAAGGCAGCAGGTTTGGATGGTATTGCAGTGGAATTTATTAAGAAAGGGGGTGACTGTATTGTTGACTGGTTGGTAAGGTTATTTAATGTATGTATGACTCATGGTGAGGTGCCTGAGGATTGGCGGAATGCGTGCATAGTGCCATTGTACAAAGGCAAAGGGGATAAGAGTGAGTGCTCAAATTACAGAGGTATAAGTTTGTTGAGTATTCCTGGTAAATTATATGGGAGGGTATTGATTGAGAGGGTGAAGGCATGTACAGAGCATCAGATTGGGGAAGAGCAGTGCGGTTTCAGAAGTGGTAGAGGATGTGTGGATCAGGTGTTTGCTTTGAAGAATGTATGTGAGAAATACTTAGAAAAGCAAATGGATTTGTATGTAGCATTTATGGATCTGGAGAAGGCATATGATAGAGTTGATAGAGATGCTCTGTGGAAGGTATTAAGAATATATGGTGTGGGAGGCAAGTTGTTAGAAGCAGTGAAAAGTTTTTATCGAGGATGTAAGGCATGTGTACGTGTAGGAAGAGAGGAAAGTGATTGGTTCTCAGTGAATGTAGGTTTGCGGCAGGGGTGTGTGATGTCTCCATGGTTGTTTAATTTGTTTATGGATGGGGTTGTAAAGGAGGTAAATGCAAGAGTCCTGGAAAGAGGGGCAAGTATGAAGTCTGTTGGGGATGAGAGAGCTTGGGAAGTGAGTCAATTGTTGTTCGCTGATGATACAGCGCTGGTGGCTGATTCATGTGAGAAACTGCAGAAGCTGGTGACTGAGTTTGGTAAAGTGTGTGGAAGAAGAAAGTTGAGAGTAAATGTGAATAAGAGCAAGGTTATTAGGTACAGTAGGGGTGAGGGTCAAGTCAATTGGGAGGTGAGTTTGAATGGAGAAAAACTGGAGGAAGTGAAGTGTTTTAGATATCTGGGAGTGGATCTGTCAGCGGATGGAACCATGGAAGCGGAAGTGGATCATAGGGTGGGGGAGGGGGCGAAAATTTTGGGAGCCTTGAAAAATGTGTGGAAGTCGAGAACATTATCTCGGAAAGCAAAAATGGGTATGTTTGAGGGAATAGTGGTTCCAACAATGCTGTATGGTTGCGAGGCGTGGGCTATGGATAGAGATGTGCGCAGGAGGATGGATGTGCTGGAAATGAGATGTTTGAGGACAATGTGTGGTGTGAGGTGGTTTGATCGAGTAAGTAACGTAAGGGTAAGAGAGATGTGTGGAAATAAAAAGAGCGTGGTTGAGAGAGCAGAAGAGGGTGTTTTGAAATGGTTTGGGCACATGGAGAGAATGAGTGAGGAGAGATTGACCAAGAGGATATATGTGTCGGAGGTGGAGGGAACGAGGAGAAGAGGGAGACCAAATTGGAGGTGGAAAGATGGAGTGAAAAAGATTTTGTGTGATCGGGGCCTGAACATGCAGGAGGGTGAAAGGAGGGCAAGGAATAGAGTGAATTGGAGCGATGTGGTATACCGGGGTTGACGTGCTGTCAGTGGATTGAAGCAAGGCATGTGAAGCGTCTGGGGTAAACCATGGAAAGCTGTGTAGGTATGTATATTTGCGTGTGTGGACGTGTGTATGTACATGTGTATGGGGGGGGGGGGTTGGGCCATTTCTTTCGTCTGTTTCCTTGCGCTACCTCGCAAACGCGGGAGACAGCGACAAAGTATAAAAAAAAAAAAAAAAAAAATATATATATATATATATATATATATATATATATATATATATATATATATATATATATATTCCTATGAGTACACGGGGAATGAAACACGCGAAATTACCAAGTGCATTTCCGTGTAATAATCACGTGTGTGTGTGTGTGTGTGGCCTAGTCCTCTATGACGGATAGTGAGTAGTGCTATAATCTGTTTTGAAGAAGATCTTTGTCATGAATTCAGAAAGGTAGTAAAAGTCGAGGTCCCCTTGTGACGAAGGCTGGAGAACAGAATAAGAGCAGTACACTGTTGTAACCACTATGATGACTACTTGTGTTCCACTGTTCACATACCATCTGTGGCGACTGCAGCTCACCTGCAGATCAAGATGGTGTGTAGCATTATTACACTTTTCGGAACCTCATCACTATGGACCTGCCCTACCCCCAGCATGTTGGCTTAAGCTGGGGGTGTGGTGTGAGGTATGCAGAGGAGACGGTACGAGTGCGAGCTGTTGAAACACACACCCGCTGCAAATTGTGAAAATAACCAAAGGGTTATTTTCACAATTTGTATTCATTACGACCCGCAGGGGAAATGCGGAGGAACCGTGTTGTTTTAGGTGTAGATTGATGGTGACACATGCAGACATTGATGGTGACACATGCAGACATTGATGGTGACATGGTGACACATGCTGACACTGATGGTGCCATATGCAGGCACTGATAGTGTCACATGCTGACACTGATAGTGACAAATGCAGGTATTGATGGTGACACATGCTGACACTGGTGGTGACCCATGTGACGCAAATGCAGGTATTGATGGTGACACATGCTGACACTGGTGGTGACCCATGTGACGCAAATGCAGGTATTGATGGTGACACATGCAGACATTGATGGTGACATGGTGATACATGCTGACACTGATGGTGACATATGCTGACACTGATGGTGACCCATGCTGACAAGGGTGGTGACAAATGCAGGCATTGATGGTGTCACATGCTGACTGATAGTGACAAATGCAGGCATTGATGATGCCACATGCTGACACTGATGGTGACATGCTGACGCTAATGCTGACATTGATGGTGACACCCAGTTTCATCATGCCACTGTAGAGGATGGTGTGTGTGGCGCCTCAGTCAGTAACCCAAGGTGTGTTGCAGGAGTGAGGTCTCTGTTAGTGACGACCTCCGAGATGGCTTGTACCTCGCTCCGACCGTGCTGGCTGGCCTGTATATCTAACCAGCTGTGAGTCACTGGACGCGCCCTTATCAGGCAGATGCACTTGCTCGATATCAGTCCTAGCAGTCGCCAGCAGCCAGTCAGCCGTAATGTTACCATGGCTGGGTTTGCTCGTACCACACCTCGCCCCCCCAGTGTCTTTGTGGCCGTGTCGATGGTCGCGTGTGGACCTGGCGCTGACCATCCGCTGATCGCGTGCGTCTTGCGTGGACAACTGTGCTGACCAGCGGCTCATGCCGTGGCTTCGTGTGAGTACGGAGCTGACCATCCGCTGATCGCGTGCGTCTTGTGCTGTATACAGTGTGCTGAGCAATTGTTGTAGCTGTGGCCTTGTGTAAACACGGTGCTGACCATCCGCTGATCATGTGGTCTTGTGTAGACCAATGTGCTGAGCATCTGCTGATGCTGTGGTCATGTGCGAACACTGTGCTAACATATACCTGATGATATGGTTATGTGTAGATATGGTGCTGATCAATCGTTGACGTTGTGGTCTTGCGTAAACACTATGATGATCAGCAGTTGACGCCGTGGGTTTGTTTATACGCCATGCTGATCAGCTACTGATGCTGTGGGCATGTGCAAGCACTGTGTTGACCAGTTGATGTTGTTGTGGTCGCTACTAGCACAACTCATCTCATCTGTTGTGAACGTTATCAGTTATCAGTAGAAGGTACATCAACCTCCGCTGTGGTGATTGTGTGACATCTAATGAATAGTCCTCTCTAATATCCTCACATCTCATCACCTCTCTCTCTCTCTCTCTCTCTCTCTCTCTCTCTCTCTCTCTCTCTCTCTCTCTCTCTCTCCTTAGGAAAATATGTTTTTATGCTATTTTCTTTTCCTTTCCAACCATCTGTACCTAGCATAGACTAAAGGGTTATCGACCTGACTGACCCGTAAGGATCATGTGGAAGGCGATTGGTTACAGAGGGGAGTGATGAAGATGGCCTTTGAGCCAGTTATTTTCTAAGGTGTAGTGAAGATGTGGCGCACGGTAGATGAGGGTGTAGTGAAGATGATGAATGTAAAGATGAGTGCGTAGTGAAGACGAGGGCTTCAGTAATGATGAGATTGTATTAAAGATGGTCGTATCGGTCAAGTCAAAGGTCAATGACGTCGACATTACAGTAAAGATGTGGTACCTGCCCAGAGTTGGTTCCAAACCTTTTTAGTTTGAATTCGAACAAAGAGACAGAGCCATAATTTCTTATAAAAAGCCTTTAGGGTTTATTCTTACGTCGCTTATTGCGTAAAACTTTGAAAAGACAATTACGCCAGTGACCCCATTCCAACACACACAGCGTCGACGATAGAGAGATGAGTTTGTCGAGGGTGAAATGAAAATTGCATTTGTTGAGGAAGAACTGAACTCTTATCATATTGAGTGTTTGGGAATATGAGTTAGGTGATGTTCCCATCCACAGTGATAATGATTTTGGTTGATGAGGGAAGACATACTGTATTTGCCCATGAATATTGGCATTTCCAGAACTGGAGCGACGATGGGTTGCCTATGGGACGCCAAACTCATTTGTCTAGTGATTTTTCGCTCAAATGAAGCCATCCGCTGTGGCCTGCTACCAGTTCAGGGCGTCGTCAGTGAGGTAACACATTGGAGGAAAAATTACTTTTGACGCCTTCAGATCAAAATGTTTGACCACGTGCTTGTATGATTATTACTCTTGAAATCTGATTAACGTAGCCTTAGTTAATTGCCTAGATCAGCTGTTATTGAAGAGTTTAATCATTTCGAATACATGTATCTGATTACCTCTTACCGCCTCTTTTCTAAACTATATAAGTTTAACTCGTTCGACTGCTGTCATAGGGTTTGTTTTTCTGCCTTCCTTTTCCTCAGTCATATTTCGTGGCTGAATAGATTATATTTTGTGGTTCGTCTTCGCTATTTACTATCTATTTGTTATCTGTGAGTTCAGCCCATCATTTCGTGTGTCACCTGGCCGATGTATATATTCACTTCCAGTTGAATCTGTATTTCTCAGCTTAGTATCGTGTGCAGATTTTGATATCGTACAACGAGGTCTGTTGTCAGTCTCAGTGATGTATGTAAGAACGAGAACCAGTCCTAAGAGGGATCCTTGTGGCACACCACTTACATCCAACTATTCTGACGCTTGATTGTATACCATTCATCTTTGTTTACGACTAGTCAGCTAGTTTTTCGAACCATCCAAGTACAACCCCTCATTTGTACCTAACTTCTGTTGGTGAAAATTGATGCAATATTGTATCGAATGTTTTCTAAAAGTGATTTCATCCTCTTGACTTTCATCAAACAGTTTGATTACATCACGAAACAAATCGAGCAAATTTTTCAGACATGGACGATTTGGTCGAAAACCAAGCTGTGAATTATTGACTGAGGTACATGCTTATCTCTATGATGGTTTCCATAAGTTCACCAGCTACAGATGTCAAGTTGAGTGGGAAATTATTTCTGGGTAGGAATTATTACCTTTTGTTCATATTGGTGTTACGCTGGGCCACTCTGGTATAGTGGGTAGTGTTCCTGATCACGACTGTACATTTAGGCCACCGTGGTCTAGTGGTTAGCGGCACCAACCATGGGGTATGCACATACGCACCTGGATCCGCATGGGCTCGAATCCTGAGCGGGGCAATCTGTCCACAGTTCACCCTGCTGTTCATCCTCCTCCTTGTGGTTTTTCGATAAATGAGATAGCCTTAATTAGGGCATTCACTCACCGGACCGTCCTAATTCAGCTGAAAAAAAGAGAGAAATAAAGAAAATCCAGTCGTCTGGAGCCTTCCCTCTGGCAAGTTACACATTGAGACGTGCGAACAAGGGTAATAAGACTCATTTTTATCTTCTATCATTGTCTTCAGATAAAACTTATCACGTGTTTGTGTCAGTATGTTGCAGAATAATCTCCCGATAATAGTGCTCAGTCTGGGACATGAGCTGTGTGTTCAGGGATGAATGGTTGCAACAAATCAGATCATTTCCATAGCTTCGTTGTCCAGACCCAAGTCACCATTTCCCATAAATACTGAGCCGATTCAGTGAGTCACGATCTATAACACAGAGACACATTGTGATCAAATGATGTACACACACACACACACACACACACACACACACACACACACACACACACACTAGTGATACATGCACAAGGGTTGCCTCAACCTAGCTGTAGTACCTACAAGTGTCTTATTTTTGGCAGATCCTCGCGTGGCCCAGTCCAGGGCTCCTCGCCTCGTGGGTTGTCTGACTCCGCTGGAGGTGGAGGAAGGCTCCGCCGCCAGGTTCTCTGTGGCGGTGCACGGGTCACCTCGCCCCACTCTCACCTGGTACTGTGACGGACGCAAGCTCACACACACTCCCAGGATCAAGGTAAGTCAGTCTGCACACAACCTCGCACACTCTCATTACTGTGGCGGTCATGGAGTGCCACCGCTCGGAGATTGTGGCATGATCCCGCTAGTTGTACCAACCACAGCTGTCGCATCATGCACAGGTGTAGCGTCTGCGGCAGCTGTAATGTCACTAACAGGTACAACAACGAGCTGTAGCATCGACCTCGTGCATCAGCCACAGATGTAGCATTACAGGTGTAGCTACACCCACAGGTGTACCAACCATAGGTGTTGCATATCTAGAGGTGCAACTCCACCCACAGGGTGCTTCAACTGTCTGTTGTATGACCCACAGGTGTATCATCCACAGCTGTAGAATCACACACAGGTGTAGCGTCACACACAGATGCACCGACCACACGATTTGTATCGTCCTTATACTACACATGTGACTGATGCAGGTGTAGTCACTGGGCTACACCTGCTTATGATTATATCACCAGCGAGAAGTCATCTCCAACAAGGCTATTATTATCGTCCAGTGCAGTTCATCATATCCTTGCCCTTGCTTGGAGTTAAGCCTTGAAGCTGCACAAGGTCCATGAAGTGGTATCATGGTGGCTTACGATCATATATTCCTAACCTCACCCGCTGGCGTAACATCACACATAGGTATTGTGCCACGTATATGTATAACATCGCCCATAGAAATCATCCTCTTTACACACATATACATAGGTAAAACATCCACCACATTTATGGTAGACAACGCTCCACCATGTGTGAGTATGAACACCTACTCATACAGGGCCTCTGACCTTAATATGTACTCACTGAATTCCTTGAATACAATCAAGGTTCAATTACTCAAAAAATAAAAGACTTTTTTCTACCAGTAGACTTTAGTAGGTTAAACCATAGAAACGGACTCTGTGTTTGCTAAGAAAAGATATGACCGTATTTTCCTCTGTTGTGCTAGGAAGTATGAGAATCCTAGCACCCGTTGTGCTAGGAAGTATGAGAATCCTAGCATCCGTTGCGCTAGGAAGTATGAGAATCCTAGCGTCCGTTGTGCTAGGAAGTATGAGAATCCTAGCATCCGTTGCGCTAGGAAGTATGAGAATCCTAGCGTCCGTTGTGCTAGGAAGTGTGAGAATCCTAGCACCCGTTGTGCTAGGAAGTATGAGAATCCTAGCACCCGTTGTGCTAGGAAGTATGAGAATCCTAGCATCCGTTGTGCTAGGAAGTATGAGAATCCTAGCATCCGTTGTGCTAGGAAGTATGTGAATCCTAGCACCCGTTGTGCTAGGAAGTATGAGAATCCTAGCGTCCGTTGTGCTAGGAAGTGTGAGAATCCTAGCGTCCGTTGTGCTAGGAAATATGAGAATCCTAGCGTCCGTTGTGCTAGGAAGTGTGAGAATCCTAGCACCCGTTGTGCTAGGAAGTATGAGAATCCTAGCATCCGTTGCGCTAGGAAGTATGAGAATCCTAGCGTCCGTTGCGCTAGGAAGTATGAGAATCCTAGCGTCCGTTGTGCTAGGAAGCGTGAGAATCCTAGCACCCGTTGTGCTAGGAAGTATGAGAATCCTAGCATCCGTTGCGCTAGGAAGTATGAGAATCCTACCGTCCGTTGCGCTAGGAAGTATGAGAATCCTAGCGTCCGTTGTGCTAGGAAGTGTGAGAATCCTAGCATCCGTTGTGCTAGGAAGTATGAGAATCCTAGCGTCCGTTGTGCTAGGAGGTATGACAATCCTAGCATCCGTTGTGCTAGGAAGTATGAGAATCCTAGCACCCGTTGTGCTAGGAAGTATGAGAATCCTAGCGTCCGTTGTGCTAGGAAGTATGAGAATCCTAGCGTCCGTGTGCTAGGAAGTAAGAATCCTAGCGTCCGTTGTGCTAGGAAGTATGAGAATCCTAGCGTCCGTTGTGCTGGGAAGTATGAGAATCCTAGCGTCCGTTGTGCTAGGAAGTATGAGAATCCTAGCGTCCGTTGTGCTGGGAAGTATGAGAATCCTAGCGTCCGTTGTGCTAGGAAGTATGAGAATCCTAGCATCCGTTGTGCTAGGAGGTATGACAATCCTAGCATCCGTTGTGCTAGGAAGTATGAGAATCCTAGCACCCGTTGTGCTAGGAAGTATGAGAATCCTAGCACCCGTTGTGCTAGGAAGTATAAGAATCCTAGCATCCGTTGTGCTAGGAAGTATGAGAATCCTAGCGTCCGTTGTGCTAGAAAGTATGAGAATCCTAGCGTCCGTGTGCTAGGAAGTATGAGAATCCTAGCGTCCGTTGGGCTAGGAAGTATGAGAATCCTAGCGTCCGTTGTGCTGGGAAGTATGAGAATCCTAGCGTCCGTTGTGCTAGGAGGTATGACAATCCTAGCATCCGTTGTGCTAGGAAGTATGAGAATCCTAGCACCCGTTGTGCTAGGAAGTATAAGAATCCTAGCATCCGTTGTGCTAGGAAGTATGAGAATCCTAGCGTCCGTTGTGCTAGGAAGTATGAGAATCCTAGCGTCCGTGTGCTAGGAAGTATGAGAATCCTAGCGTCCGTTGTGCTAAGAAGTATGAGAATCCTAGCGTTCGTTGTGCTGGGAAGTATGAGAATCCTAGCATCCGTTGTGCTAGGAAGTATGAGAATCCTAGCGTCCGTGTGCTAGGAAGTATGAGAATCCTAGCGTCCGTGTGCTAGGAAGTATGAGAATCCTAGCGTCCGTTGTGCTGGGAAGTATGAGAATCCTAGCGTCCGTTGTGCTGGGAAGTATGAGAATCCTAGCGTCCGTTGTGCTAGGAAGTATGAGAATCCTAGCGTTCGTTGTGCTGGGAAGTATGAGAATCCTATCGTCCGTTGTGCTATGAAGTGTGAGAATCCTAGCATCCGTTGTGCTAGGAAGTATGAGAATCCTAGCATCCGTTGTGCTTGGAAGTATGAGAATCCTAGCGACCGTTGTGCTAGGAAGTATGAGAATCCTAGCGTCCGTTGTGCTAGGAAGTATGAGACCCCTAGCAGGAAGGTAGTCATATAAGCTGTTTGTTACAAAGTCGTTATCATTATGACGGTGATGCAGCGACATTGTTATCGCCGTGAGGGAGGAACGGAGTGGGAGGAACGGAGTTGGAGGAACGGAGTGGGAGGAACGGAGTGGGAGGAACGGAGTGGAAGGACTTGAGGATCAGCTTCGAGTACCACTGAGGAGGGAGTGAGGGTAGGCAAAGTACACCTCGCTACCTTGGTAGATGGTTACATTGTACGAATTCGACCTTGGATACTGAGGCCAGAGTACACTTTGTACACTGAGGACAGAGTATACTGTACACTGAGGACAGAATACACTTTGTACACTGAGGACAGAGTATACTGTACACTGAGGACAGAGTATACTGTACACTGAGGACAGAGTATACTGTACACTGAGGACAGAGTACACTTTGTACACTGAGGACAGATTACACTTTGTACACTGAGGACAGAGTATACTGTACACTGAGGACAGAGTACACTTTGTACACTGAGGACAGAGTATACTGTACACTGAGGACAGAGTACACTTTGTACACTGAGGACAGAGTATACTGTACACTGAGGACAGAGTACACTTTGTACACTGAGGACAGAGTATACTGTACACTGAGGACAGAGTACACTTTGTACACTGAGGACAGAGTATACTGTACACTGAGGACAGAGTACACTTTGTACACTGAGGACAGAGTATACTGTACACTGAGGACAGAGTATACTGTACACTGAGGACAGAGTACACTTTGTACACTGAGGACAGATTACACTTTGTACACTGAGGACAGAGTATACTGTACACTGAGGACAGAGTACACTTTGTACACTGAGGACAGAGTATACTGTACACTGAGGACAGAGTATACTGTACACTGAGGACAGAGTATACTGTACACTGAGGACAGATTACACTTTGTACACTGAGGACAGAGTATACTGTACACTGAGGACAGAGTACACTTTGTACACTGAGGACAGAGTATACTGTACACTAAGGACAGAGTACACTTTGTACACTGAGGACAGAGTATACTGTACACTGAGGACAGAGTACACTTTGTACACTGAGGACAGAGTATACTGTACACTGAGGACAGAGTATACTGTACACTGAGGACAGAGTATACTTTGTACACTGAGGACAGAGTATACTGTACACTGAGGACAGAGTACACTTTGTACACTGAGGACAGTGTACACTTTGTATCCTGAGGACAGACTATACTGTACACTGAGGACAGAGTACACTTTGTACACTAAGGACAGAATATACTGTACACTGAGGACCGAATACACTTTGTACGCTGAGGACAGTGTAATCGGTATTCTGAGGATAGAGTGCACCATGTACACTGAGGACGCAATGTGAGGTACACTAAGAACATTAGTGTGCTCGGTACACTGAGAACAGTGTGATCGGAACACTGATGACACAGTATGCTATACTGAGTATGCTATTCAGTATGGTACACTGAAGACAAAATATGTGTGGGAAACGATTCATATGGTTCATGTTAGACATGGGCAACTGAGGCGTGGTGGTGAGCGTTACTGACCATGAGTCAGCGCGCGCCTGCTCGGGATCGGTCTCGTATGGGTTCGAATCCTACCCGGCAGTCAGCCCGCTCCTAAACCAGGTGTTCATCATTCCCTGAGGCTGGTATGTGTGTGTGTGTTTACACAGAAGTAAAGACATGTTATATGTATATGTAGAAGTAAAGACATATGTATATGTAGAAGTAAAGACATGTTATATGTACATGTAGAAGTAAAGACATGTTTTATCTATATGTAGAAGTAAAGACTTATGTATATGTAGAAGTAAAGACATGTTATATGTATACGTAGAAGTAAAGGCATATGTATATGTAGAAGTAAAGACATGTTATATGTATGGTTAAGAGACGATGTAACGCGAGTGTATGACTATGTGACCGTAACACACAGTTACGAAAAGTGATCACACACACAGAGACACACACACACACACACACACACACACACACACACACACACACACACCTTTGTATTACCTGTACTTGGAGAAGCACAAAGAGTTACTAGAGGAGGTCCAGAGGAATGCAATATAGATGATGCCCGAATTGAGAGAGATGATCAGGAGGAGGACCACAGGCCTTAGATTTGACCTGATCATAACCTGTAAGTTTTTTTAATCCGATGGATGACGTAACAACAGGAAGGTCTTCTAATGAAGCAGCGATGGTAGAACCACAGAACATAACTTGATATTAAGAAATTGAGTCGTTAAAAAGTTGTGAATAAGTAATTTTATGATATGGGAATGTCGGATAAACTGAATGAGGAAATAGCACATGAAGACAGCATACAGTAGTTCAAAAAGTTGTGTGTCGGTAGAGTTAAAAGAGATGGGGGCCCACGATAACAAAAACGTGATTACACACACACACATACACACACACACACACACACACACACACACACACGAGGGTTACAATGTATTCAGGTCAAGACGTATTCAGAACACGATCCATCCAGGTCATGATTCAAGCAAAGTTATGGTCTCTGTACACTTGGGACACACTGGCATCCACTCACGATGCACGTACGATATGAATCACACACACACACACACACACACACACACACACACACACACACACACACACACACACACGATACACTCAAAGTACTCCAGATGTACTCAAGATGTACTCCAGATGCAATACACTCACGACCTAAGTCATACTGCTCTTAGGGTAGGAAACATTCAGGAGACAAAACGAGCAAAATGTAAGTGGATGTCTGATGCTGCCAGACTCATTTCGCAGGACAACATCGTCACAGTTGGTCCCACTGGACTGTAATTGATCTCTTGATAGCTAGCCAGCAGCGACATAGCCTGACCCCGTTTGAGTCAGTCAAAAGTTTATCTTCAGTAGTCTCTCATTATCATATTCCTCATCACCCTTGACCTATTGATCTTCTAAGCTTTAGGTCAATGGTCATTATTGCTACATCCTCATTTTTCACAACCCCCTTGTCTTCACAACACCCTTGTCTTCACAACACCCTTGTCTTCACAACCCCCTTGTCTTCACAACCCCCTTGTCTTCACAACCCCCTTGTCTTCACAACCCCCTTGTCTTCACAACCCCCTTGTCTTCACAACCCCCTTGTCTTCACAACACCCTTGTCTTCACAACACCCTTGTCTTCACAACCCCCTTGTCTTCACAACACCCTTGTCTTCACAACACCCTTGTCTTCACAACGCCCTCGACTCCACCCCATCAGATCAAACACAAATTCTTTTCGCTCCTGACACCACTCTTGCTGGCTCGTTGAATGACATTTTCACCCTCGAGACAGGTGCCTTTGACATGATCCATTAAGGAAACGACCTTTACTGGTCAGTTGATAACAACATGGCAGTGTTTCCCTTCTACGGTGGGAGACAGTGGAAATAACAGTCATATGACAAAAACAACATGTCCATCCTTCGAAAGAGGGAGACATATTGGTCGAGTAGTGACTGTCTTTTGTTTTTTTCACAGGTGGAGATGGACGATGACGTGGGTCCAGACGAGCCTGTGAACCACACTCTGGGCATCCTCCACGCACTCTCCACAGACTCCGGTGTCATCTCCGTCGTCGCCTCCAACTGTCTGGGTTCCGACACCACTTCGACCACACTCAAGGTCAGTTGCTCAGGGGAGGTGACCGGGTCATGAAAAGAGGGTTAAATGAGGTGATGATATGGGGGTCATAAAGGAAGGGTTGGGGGTCATATGTAAGTCCTTGAGAGAGGTCATAGAAGGAGACCACTGGGAAGAAGTAATGAATAAGGGATGAGGTCATGAGGGGCTATAGTTCATAAGGTAGGACTTGGGAGAGGGTCATCACAGGTGTTTGCACATGAGGTAATAATGAGTAAGGCTGAAGAACTTTGAGAGGAGAGAAAAGGGGGGCGCCGGGTTACTTAAGAAGGATTCACGAGGAAAATCTTGAAGCATAAGACTAGGATAATGAGGAAGTGTGTGAGATCATGAGGAAGGCCTGGGGATCGTGGCAAGGACCAGAGACAAGGGGGAAAGACAAGGGATGATGAGGAAAGCGAGTGGTTGTGGGGAGAGATGAGGTCATGAGGGAATTATGGAGAACTGGGTATCATTATTGAGGACTAGGGATGGTGAGGTGGGCTGAGAATTATGAGAAGAGCTGCTCGTACTTGGGAAAGGAGGAGCGCTAGGAGAGGGCATGAGGGAAGACTTGGAATTCATGAGGATGTCTGAAGGGTCTCTTATGGGTGGATGGGGTCGTGAGGAAGGCCTGAGAATCATGAGGTAAAGCTTCAAGGTCTGTGTGGGAGGTTAGAGCGTAATTGAAGGAGTGTTGAATGTTGTGGAGGGCCGAGGGTCGTGGAGGGGTGAAGAAGATCTTGGAGGGCTGAGGGTCGTCGAGGGGTGAAGAAGATCTTGGAGGGCTGGGGGTCGTAGAGGGGTGAAGACGATCGTGGAGGGCTGGGGGTCGTGGAGGGGTGAAGACGATCGTGGAGGGCTGAGGGTCGTCTAGGGGTGAAGAAGATCTTGGAGGGCTGAGGGTCGTCGAGGGGTGAAGAAGATCTTGGAGGGCTGAGGGTCGTGGAGGGGTGAAGAAGATCTTGGAGGGCTGGGGGTCGTGGAGGGGTGAAGAAGATCTTAGAGGGCTGAGGGTCTTGAAGGAGGACTAGGATTTTGTAGGGAGGACTCAGGTTCTCAGCTGGGACTTCGAACTACGGTAATGGGTCTCAGGAGAAGGTGATTTGCTGCTGGAGACATAACCAGCTGATGAGTAGGACTGTGAGTCGGGTTCAGAGGGACGCTGTTAGCTACTAGATTACGAATCTAAAAAGCAACAATCTGTACGAAATCAAGGTCTGCATGACTGAATATTTGAATGACAGTCTTTTCAAGAATGTTTCATATTCACTTTAAAGTTGACAAAAATAACGAATAGACGTACAACATATTTGTTTCAAAGAGTGGGGGAGAAATAATGTTAGGTACTTAAGTTACTTGAATAAGAAATATGACTAAATTTGATGTTGGTGTTGATTGGGCAACAGGTGCATCCTTACGCCCCCACTCGGCCGGAGAAGACGTGGTCCTCTGTCAACAGTTCCTCAAGCCTCAACCCTCTTCCTGGCAGAAGCTCTCCGGCCGCCACGCCTTTCCGAACCTCGAACTCACCCGCCCCCAGGATAAGACCCTCTCTGAAAGAGGCAAGTTCCAGGTTTCACATCTGTACTCTAGATTTACCTCGACAAGTTCATGATACTTTTACGGTCACTTGGACTGAACCCAGTGAGTGATGGCTGGAGTAACAGATCTGATGGTGAAATACACAGCTTAGTAAAATCTCATGTGTTGATTGACTGATCCCTGTGAGTGTCATGACTGAACCATATGCTTGCGGTGCCTGAACCTTGTGAGTGTGACGACTGAACCTTACAGGTAGGACAGCTAAGTTCTGTTATTGCGAGGACTGAGCCCCTGTGAGTATGACAACAGCATTTTGTGGTGATTGAACTTTGTTGTGAGTGCGATGAATGAGCCGTATGGGTGCAATGACTGAACAAGGGTTCATTGTGATGAACGAACACTGTCATAGTGATGACTGTGACTGTAATGACTGATTCCTCTGTTGTGACTGAGCCCTGTGACTGGGATGACTGAACCCTCTGTTGTGACTGAACCCTGTGACTGGGATCACTGAACCCTCTGTGACAATTAAGCCGTAGGAATACAGTGATGCACTTCTGGATGCAAAACTGAACCTGTTGAAGTAAGACTGTGGTGACTGTTGGACTGTGATGACT